>NW_024412400.1:37936313-38006876 GCF_014898765.1 Herpailurus yagouaroundi | reverse complement strand
AGGTCCCAATAGTTCATGTTTGCTTTTGTTTCCCTTGCCTCTGGAGACGTGTTGAGTAAGAAGTTGCTGCGGCCAAGATCAAAGAGGTTTTTGCCTGCTTTCTCCTCGAGGATTTTGATGGCTTCCTGTCTTACATTGAGGTCTTTCATCCATTTTGAGCTTATTTTTGTGTCTGGTGTAAGATAGTGGTCCAGGTTCATTCTTCTGCATGTCGCTGTCCGGTTTTCCCAGCACCACTTGCTGAAGAGACTGTCTTTATTCCATTGGATATTCTTTCTTGCTTTGTCAAAGATTAGTTGGCCATAGGTTTGCGGGTCCATTTCTGGGAAATCTATTCTGTTCCATTGATCTGAGTGTCTGTTCTTGTGCCACCACACATTTTGGTATGTTGTGTTTTCAGTTTTCATTTTCATTCAGGTCAAAATACTTAATTCCCTTTTTAATTTCTTTTTTCATCACTGGGTTATTAAGCGGTTACTCAGTTTCCAAATACTTGTGTATTTCTCTAATTTGATTTTGAATTTAATTCCATTATGGTGAGAGAACATGCTTCATTTGACTTGTATTGAGGATTGTTTTATGGCCTAGCACATGACCTAATTTGGTAAACACTGGGTGTACTTTAAAGAAAGTATATTCTGCTGCTACTGGGTGGAGTGTTCTATAAATACCAAAAAGTTCCAGCTGGATGATAGTGTTAAGTCTTCTACATCCTTACTAAGTTTCTGTCTACTGCTTCTATTCAGTTGAAATCTTCAACTATAATTGTGGATGTATTTCTTATTGCAGTTGAATCAAGTTATGCTTCATTTATCTTAAAGAGCTGCTATTAAGTAGATAACTAGAATTGACCCCTTTGTCATTATGAAATTACTTTCTTTATCCCTAGAAATAGTCTTTGCTCTGAAATATACTTTGCCTGATGTTAATAGAGCTAGGGTCCAGCATTCTTTTGGTTTGTAATATCGTGATGTATTTTTTCCAGTCCCATTACGTTTAGCCTATCTATGTTTATATATTTAAAGGGTGTGGCTTCAATGCAACATTTGGCTGGGTCTTGTGTTTTCACCCAGTCTGAACTATCTCTGCTTTTTAACTGGGGTGTTCAGACCATTAACCTTATAATGTGATATGGTTAGGTTTAAGTCACTTATCTTGCTATTTGTCCCACCTGTTCTTTGTTTCCTTTCTTCCTCTTTTTCTATTTGCTTTTGGGTTACTCAAATATTATTTATAATTCCATTTTATCTCCTTTCTTGGCTTACCGTGGTTGCTTTAGGGTGTGTACTATACATCTTTAACTCATCACAGCTTATCCACAAGTGCTATTACACCATTCCGCACATAGTATAAGGATGTTACAATGATATACTTTCACTTTTCCCCACCAATCCTTTAGGCTATTTTTGCCATACATTTTACATATGTTACAAACCCCATACTTCACCGTACTATTTTACTTAAATAATTACCTTTTAAATAGATTTAAATAATAAGAAAACAATCTTATAGTTTACCTATACAGTACCGTTTCTGGTGCTCTTCATTCCTTTGTATAGATCTGTATTTCCTTATGGTATCATTTTCTTTCTGCCTCATGGTCTTCCTATGATCTTTCTGTAGTGAAGGTCTACGCTTGAATTTTTCCACTTTTTACATGTCTGAAAAGTCTTTATCTCATTTTTGGTTTTGAAAGATATTTTGTTGGGTGTAGAATTCCAAGTTGACAGTTTTCCTTTCAGTATTTTAATAGTGTTCCTCCACTATCTCCACATTGTTTCCAGTGAGAAATTTACATTATCTTTCTTCCTCTGTATGTAATTATGTAAGTTGTCTTTTTTTTTCCTTTGGCTTCTTTTAAGATTTTATCCTTAGCACTGGTTTTAAGAATTTAATTACAATGTGTTTTGATACAGTTTTCTTCATGTATCTTTTTGCTTTGGTTAATTGAGCTTGTTGGATCTGTAGGCTTATACATTTTGTCAAATTTGGAAAAAATTTTTACCATGATTTCTTCAAGTATTTTTTCTGTTTTTCTTCCTCCTTAGGAACTCTAAGTACATGTATATTAGGTCACTTGAAGTCCCACAGATCACTGAGGATATTTTTAATTTTTTTGTAATTTCTTTTCTGTTTCATTTTGGATAGTTTCTACTGCTGTGTCTTCAAGAACACTATTCTTTTCTTCTACAATGTCTAATCTGTCATAAACCATCCAGTGCATTGCTCATCTTGCATTTTATAGTTTTCATCTCTAGAAGTTCAATCTTTTAAAGTATTTTCAATGTCTTCACTTAACTCTTTTAAGCATATGGAATACAGTTGTAATAATTGTTTTAATGTCATTATCTAATAATTCTAGCATCTATGTTAATTTTAGGTCAGTTTTGGTTGATAGTCCCTATAATTATGGGTCAAATTTTCCTGTTTTGCTCACATATTTCATGATCAGTATAAAAATCTAACACAACTGGAGTACTTGGGAGGTAGTCTTCTGGACTATTTTAATTTACAAATACTCACGTATACTTAACATACCTAGATACGTGTATGATTTTTTTAATGGGGTTATGCCACAGATTTTAAACATTATTTTAATAACTACATATGAGGAAGAGAGGGAAGATGGCGGCGTAGGAGGACGCTGGGCTCACCGCGCGTCCTGCTGATCACTTAGATTCCACCTACACCTGCCTAAATAACCCAGAAAACCGCCAGAGGATTAGCAGAACGGAGTCGCCAGAGCCAAGCGCAGACAAGAGGCCCACGGAAGAGGGTAGGAAGGGCAGCGAGGCGGTGCGCGCTCCACGGACTGGCGGGAGGGAGCCGGGGCGGAGGGGCGGCTCGCCGGCCAAGCAGAGCCCCCGAGTCTGGCTTGCAAAAAGCGGAGGGGCCTGACGGACTGTGTTCCGACAGCAAGCGCGACTTAGCGGCTGGGAGGTCATAAGTTAACAGCTCTGCTCAGAAAGCGGGAAGGCTGGAGGACAAAGGGAAGGAGAGCTGCTGAGCCCCCTGACTACAGAGCTCAGTTTGGTGGGGAACAAAGGCGCTCACCAGCGCCATCTCCCCCCGCCCATCCCCCAGCCAAAATCCCAAAGAGAACCAGTCCCTGCCAGGGAACTTGCTCGCTCCGCGCAAACACCCAACTCTGCGCTTCTGCGGAGCCAAACCTCCGGCAGCGGCAGCGGATCTGACTCCCTCCTGCTGCAACAGGGCCCCTCCTGAGGTGGATCACCTAAGGAGAAGCAAGCTAAGCCTGCCCCTCCTGCCCCTGTGCACCTTGCCTACCCACCCCAGCTAAGACACCAGATCCCCAGCATCACAAGCCTGGCAGTGTGCAAGTAGCCCAGACGGGCCACCCCACCCCACAGTGAATCCCGCCCCTAGGAGAGGGGAAGAGAAGGCACACACCAGTCTGACTGTGGCCCCAGCGGTGGGCTGGGGGCAGACATCAGGTCTGACTGAGGCTCCGCCCACCAACTCCAGTTATACACCACAGCACAGGGGAAGTGCCCTGCAGGTCCTCACCACGCCAGGGACTATCCAAAATGACCAAGCGGAAGAATTCCCCTCAGAAGAATCTCCAGGAAATAACAACAGCTAGTGAGCTGATCAAAAAGGATTTAAATAATATAACAGAAAGTGAATTTAGAATAATAGTCATAAAATTAATCGCTGGGCTTGAAAACAGTATAGCTGACAGCAGAGAATCTCTTGCTACAGAGATCAAGGGACTAAGGAACAGTCACGAGGAGCTGAAAAACGCTTTAAACGAAATGCATAACAAAATGGAAACCACCACGGCTCGGATTGAAGAGGCAGAGGAGAGAATAGGTGAACTAGAAGATAAAGTTATGGAAAAAGAGGAAGCTGAGAAAAAGAGAGATAAAAAAATCCAGGAGTATGAGGGGAAAATTAGAGAACTAAGTGATACACTAAAAAGAAATAATATACGCATCATTGGTATCCCAGAGGAGGAAGAGAGAGGGAAAGGTGCTGAAGGGGTACTTGAAGAAATAATAGCTGAGAACTTCCCTGAAGTGGGGAAGGAAAAAGGCATTGAAATCCAAGAGGCACAGAGAACTCCCTTCAGACGTAACTTGAATCGATCTTCTGCACGACATATCATAGTGAAACTGGCAAAATACAAGGATAAAGAGAAAATTCTGAAAGCAGCAAGGGGTAAACGTGCCCTCACATATAAAGGGAGACCTATAAGACTCGTGACTGATCTCTCTTTTGAAACTTGGCAGGCCAGAAAGAATTGGCACGAGATTTTCAGTGTGCTAGACAGAAAAAATATGCAGCCGAGAATCCTTTATCCAGCAAGTCTGTCATTTAGAATAGAAGGAGAGATAAAGGTCTTCCCAAACAAACAAAAACTGAAGGAATTTGTCACCACTAAACCAGCCCTACAAGAGATCCTAAGGGGGACCCTGTGAGACAAAGTACCAGAGACATCACTACAAGCATAAAACATACAGACATCACAATGACTCTAAACCCATATCTTTCTATAATCACACTGAATGTAAATGGATTAAATGCGCCAACCAAAAGACATAGGGTATCAGAATGGATAAAAAAACAAGACCCATCTATTTGCTGTCTACAAGAGACTCATTTTAGACCTGAGGACACCTTTAGATTGAGAGTGAGGGGATGGAGAACTATTTATCATGCTACTAGAAGCCAAAAGAAAGCTGGAGTAGCCATACTTATATCAGACAAACTAGACTTTAAATTAAAGGCTGTAACAAGAGATGAAGAAGGACATTATATAATAGTGACAGGGTCTATCCATCAGGAAGAGCTAACAATTATAAATGTCTATGCGCCGAATACCGGAGCGCCCAAATATATAAAACAATTACTCATAAACATAAGCAACCTTATTGAGAAGAATGTGGTAATTGCAGGGGACTTTAACACCCCACTTACAGAAATGGATAGATCATCTAGACACACGGTCAATAAAGAAACAAGGGCCCTGAATGAGACATTGGATCAGATGGACTTGACAGATCTATTTAGAACTCTGCATCCCAAAGCAACAGAATATACTTTCTTCTCGAGTGCACATGGAACATTCTCCAAGATAGATCATATACTGGGTCACAAAACAGCCCTTCATAAGTTTACAAGAATTGAAATCATACCATGCATACTTTCAGACCACAATGCTATGAAGCTTGAAATCAACCACAGAAAAAAGTCTGGAAAACCTCCAAAAGCATGGAGGTTAAAGAACACCCTACTAACGAATGAGTGGGTCAACCAGGCAATTCGAGAAGAAATTAAAAAATATATGGAAACAAACGAAAATGAAAATACAACAATCCAAACGCTTTGGGACCCAGTGAAGGCAGTCCTGAGAGGAAAATACATTGCAATCCAGGCCTATCTCCAGAAACAAGAAAAATCCCAAATACAAAATCTAACAGCACACCTAAAGGAAATAGAAGCAGAACAGCAAAGGCAGCCTAAACCCAGCAGAAGAAGAGAAATAATAAAGATCAGAGCAGAAATAAACAATATAGAATCTAAAAAAACTGTAGAGCAGATAAACAAAACCAAGAGTTGGTTTTTTGAAAAAATAAACAAAATTGACAAACCTCTAGCCAGGCTTCTCAAAAAGAAAAGGGAGATGACCCAAATAGATAAAATCATGAATGAAAATGGAATTATTACAACCAATCCCTCAGAGATACAAACAATTATCAGGGAATACTATGAAAAATTATATGCCAACAAATTGGACAACCTGGAAGAAATGGACAAATTCCTGAACACCCACACTCTTCCAAAACTCAATCAGGAGGAAATAGAAAGCTTGAACAGACCCATCACCAGCGAAGAAATTGAATCAGTTATCAAAAATCTCCCAACAAATAAGAGTCCAGGACCAGATGGCTTCCCAGGGGAGTTCTACCAGACGTTTAAAGCAGAGATAATACCTATCCTTCTCAAGCTATTCCAAGAAATAGAAAGGGAAGGAAAACTTCCAGACTCATTCTATGAAGCCAGTATGACTTTGATTCCTAAACCAGACAGAGACCCAGTAAAAAAAGAGAACTACAGGCCAATATCCCTGATGAATACGGATGCCAAAATTCTCAATAAGATACTAGCAAATCGAATTCAACGGCATATAAAAAGAATTATTCACCATGACCAAGTGGGATTTAGTCCTGGGATGCAGGGCTGGTTCAACATTCGCAAATCAATCAACGTGATACATCACATTACCCAAAAAAAAGAGGAAAACCATATGATCCTGTCAATCGATGCAGAAAAGGCCTTTGACAAAATCCAGCACCCTTTCTTAATAAAAACCCTTGAGAAAGTCGGGATAGAAGGAACATACTTAAAGATCATAAAAGCCATTTATGAAAAGCCCACAGCTAACATCATCCTCAACGGGGAAAAACTGAGAGCTTTTTCCCTGAGATCAGGAACACGACAGGGATGCCCACTCTCACCGCTGTTGTTTAACATAGTGCTGGAAGTTCTAGCATCAGCAATCAGACAACAACAGGAAATCAAAGGCATCCAAATTGGCAAAGATGAAGTCAAGCTTTCGCTTTTTGCAGATGACATGATATTATACATGGAAAATCTGATAGACTCCACCAAAAGTCTGCTAGAACTGATACATGAATTCAGCAAAGTTGCAGGATACAAAATCAATGTACAGAAATCAGTCGCATTCTTATACACTAACAATGAAGCAACAGAAAGACAAATAAACTGATCCCATTCACAATTGCACCAAGAAGCATAAAATACCTAGGAATAAATCTAACCAAAGATGTAAAGGATCTGTATGCTGAAAACTATCGAAAGCTTATGAAGGTAATTGAAGAAGATTTAAAGAAATGGAAAGACATTCCCTGCTCATGGATTGGAAAAATAAATATTGTCAAAATGTCAATACTACCCAAAGCTATCTACACATTCAATGCAATCCCAATCAAAATTGCACCAGCATTCTTCTCGAAACTAGAACAAGCAATCCTAAAATTCATATGGAACCACAAAAGGCCCCGAATAGCCAAAGTAATTTTGAAGAAGAAGACCAAAGCAGGAGGCATCACAATCCCAGACTTTAGCCTCTACTACAAAGCTGTCATCATGAAGACAGCATGGTATTGGCACAAAAACAGACACATAGACCAACGGAATAGAATAGAAACCCCAGAACTAGACCCACAAACGTATGGCCAGCTAATCTTTGACAAAGCAGGAAGGAACATCCAATGGAAAAAAGACAGTCTCTTTAACAAATGGTGCTGAGAGAACTGGACAGCAACATGCAGAAGGTTGAAACTAGACCACTTTCTCACACCATTCACAAAAATAAACTCAAAATGGATAAAGGACCTGAATGTGAGACAGGCAACCATCAAAACCTTAGAGGCGAAAGCAGGAAAAGACCTCTCTGACCTCAGCCGTAGCAATCTCTTACTCGACACATCCCCAAAGGCAAGGGAATTAAAAGCAAAAGTGAATTACTGGGACCTTATGAAGATAAAAAGCTTCTGCACAGCAAAGGAAACAACCAACAAAACTAAAAGGCAACCAACGGAATGGGAAAAGATATTTGCAAATGACATATCGGACAAAGGGCTAGTCTCCAAAATCTATAAAGAGCTCACCAAACTCCACACCCGAAAAGCAAATAACCCAGTGAAGAAATGGGCAGAAAACATGAATAGACACTTCTCTAAAGAAGACATCCGGATGGCCAACAGGCACATGAAAAGATGTTCAGCGTCGCTCCTTATCAGGGAAATACAAATCAAAACCACACTCAGGTATCACCTCACGCCAGTCAGAGTGGCCAAAATGAACAAATCAGGAGACTACAGATGCTGGAGAGGATGTGGAGAAACGGGAACCCTCTTGCACTGTTGGTGGGAGTGCAAATTGGTGCAGCCGCTCTGGAAAGCAGTGTGGAGGTTCCTCAGAAAATTAAAAATAGACCTACCCTATGACCCAGCAATAGCACTGCTAGGAATTTATCCAAGGGACACAGGAGTACTGATGCATAGGGGCACTTGTACCCCAATGTTCATAGCAGCACTCTCAACAATAGCCAAATTATGGAAAGAGCCTAAATGTCCATCAACTGATGAATGGATAAAGACATTGTGGTTTATATACACAATGGAATACTACATGGCAATGAGAAAAAATGAAATATGGCCTTTTGTAGCAACGTGGATGGAACTGGAGAGTGTGATGCTAAGTGAAATAAGCCATACAGAGAAAGACAGATACCATATGGTTTCACTCTTATGTGGATCCTGAGAAACTTAACAGGAACCCATGGGGGAGGGGAAGAAAAAAAAAAAAAAAAAAGAAAAAGAGGTTAGAGTGGGAGAGAGCCAAAGCATAAGAGACTGTTGAGAACTGAGAGCAAACTGAGGGTTGATGGGGGGTGGGAGGGAGGACAGGGTGGGTGATGGGTATTGAGGAGGGCACCTTTTGGGATGAGCACTGGGTGTTGTATGGAAACCAATTTGACAATAAATATCATATATAAAAAAAAAATAACTACATATGATGGAAAAGGCAAATGAAAACAATGACCTAACATCTTACACCACATTGCTCTCCAAAGTGGTGTATATCTGAAAGAGATGAAGAGCATATTCTATGACCCACAATTCCACTTCTAGAAATTTATCACAGAGAAACTCTTATATAAATATACCAAAATAAAAGTAAAAGCACAGCCTTGTTAACAATATAAAAAAAAAAATAAAATAAAAATAAAAAGGAAACCACCTGAATTCCTTCATCAGGTAACTAGATAATTATAGGATACTCACTTAGTGAAATACTACACAACAGTTAAAATGAAGTAGGTATTTGTTTTTTTTATTTTTTTTAATTTTTTTTATATTTAAAATTTTTTTTTCAACGTTTATTTATTTTTGGGACAGAGAGAGACAGAGCATGAACGGAGGAGGGGCAGAGAGAGAGGGAGACACAGAGTCGGAAACAGGCTCCAGGCTGAGCCATCAGCCTGACGCGGGGCTCGAACTCACGGACCGCGAGATCGTGACCTGGCTGAAGTCGGACACTTAACCGACTGCGCCACCCCGGCGCCAGTAGGTATTTGTTTTAACATGAGAGATATAAATGAGAAAAAGTATATAGCAAAGAATTTGTGAAAAATTTTAAAGCATTTAAAATGGTACTTTATATTATTAGTGGAAAAATGTAAGAAGACGGGTGGGAAAAATAATTAACATGCCAACTTCAGGACTGTTGGTTTACTGTTGACTCATGGTTTACTTCTTACAGAAAGTAAAGAGCTGATACATTAAATAAATGGCAAATTGCTGACATTTCTTGAATCTGGGCAGAGAAAATGTATGTATATTATATTACTTTCACTATTCTTTTGCACTATTTTATAACTAGAAACATGAAAGAAAACTGAAGTGGAATAATATCACATTAGGGCATATCCTACAACTGTATATAGTGATCCTTCTTTCTATAACACATTTTACTTTTACTTAACCATCCTCTTCATGTGGTTTTAAGAAAATATAACAGAAAATATGTTTTCAAAGCAAATTAGATAGCAACTCCCCTAAGCTAACATTTCAATTTCTGAATACAGAGGAAAAAGTTTAAGTATGTCAGGCTTTGCTCTCAGCTTAAGTAAAGAGCACCCAGAATGAAAGTTTAAATGATGAATGGGGTCTAAAACTGACCAGCCTGGACACAGGAATACACAAACCTAGAATTAACATGATAATTTTTTAAGTTAGTAATACTGAACATACAAAGAGAATCTACTGTGTGCAAGGCACGTTAGATAAATTATCTCTAATTCTTGAAACAACCTCCAGAAGTAGAAGTTTATATCCATTTTACAGATAAAGACACTCAAGCTCACTTAGGTCAAGTAACTCACCCAATACCACTCAGCTAATAAGTGCTAGAGTGGTATAATTCAAACAAGAGTGTCAAGGTCCACATTTCTACTTCTCCATATAAGGTTAGGCCCAGGAAGGTACTCGGGAGCTCCCACAGGGTAATTTAATTATTCTGCTTACAGAGTTAGACTGACCCTTACTCAGCTTTTGCAATCTTAGAAAAATCTTACTTTAGTTAATTTCAGTATCTTAAAGTAACATTCATGTTTTTTATTTGTGTGTTTTCATGTGAGTCTGTTTATTCACTTAATATAAGTGTCTCAGGGCAAACTCACTACACGTTTCATTCTTAGCTAATAATAATGACCTAGCTTTGTGAAAGAAAAACTAAATTTGAAATGGATTCTTCATGGTGGCCTAAAACCAAAGACTAAGGAAGACCACCATGACATTGTAAGGAACAGGTGCCATTATCAAGAGAAACAGTCTCACATTTAAGTGCTTTCTAATTTATAAAGCACTTTCACAGACGTGATCACATTTGACCTACGTCAATCCGGTCAGCAGAACTGAAAATACTAATTTTATATGTGATAGTATTATCTGTTTCCCTATATTATTTTACTCCCATTTCACACATAAGGAAACAGATTCCAAGAGGTCAACCTACATAGCATAGCTCATCCGCTGCTCAGGGTCAAAGATGGTACTGTTGACAGTGTGCTTCAGTCCCAATCCTGTATTCCTTTGGATAAACCACAATGACTTTTGAATGTCCAAGAGCAATGGAGACATGAAACAGTATGACAGGGAAAGCAGGGAATCATCTTTGCACACGATATTCAAGGAAGAGATCTGAGCCTCTTTTATATAGACATTGAAATTAGATGACTTAGCATAGAGGTTTACAAAACAGTTCCATATGTGGTTCTTTTTACTTTCTTCATTCTAATTTAACACCAAATTCTCCTTTTTTTTTAAGAAGTAATATATTTACTTATTACATTCAATAAGAATTATCATTACTAAGTAAGATAATGCCAGGAGTATGCAATTAGTACTAAATACAGCGTGGCATTTTCAAGGTTATGCTATTAGGTATTGTTATAAATACTGATTTGCATGGTAAGGCCACAAAATGCTGTAGAGAAGTGAAAACATACAAAAGTGATGAAAATCCAGTCAGGAAGTAAATATAAATTTAGATGAAGAGTTTATATTTGAAATGCCTACATTTTCCCTGTGACATTGATTCTTAAATGTCTTTTGATTTTTAGCCTTTATTGATAAAAAGCTATGGGCACTGTGCCCAGAAAAATGCACACAGATCTCAATTTTGCATATGATTTCAGGGAGTCTGTAGAAGCCCATTCATGGACCTCCTAGAGGTTTATAGACTCCAAGATAAGAACTCCAGCCCCAACATTTACCCAAAAAGTTTCCTTGGGAAGAAAACATTTTAGAGTAATTTCCTGGAGAACATGTTCTCAACAGCTTTCTTCAACATTTTCAGTGGAAAACAAGAAATGATTCAGCAAGGCTTGCTGATATTGCTGAGCAATAAATAACTGTGCCTCACGAAAGGCAAACATCTACACATAGAACCATAGTTCACATCTACTGATAAAAATGTACAGACTTATACAGGAGGAAAAAAAGAGGAAGTAAATATAGGTCTGACAAAGATTTTCCTGAGGGGATAATATTTAAACTCAGCGGGCCTTGAAGAGTAAGGAGACTTTTAAAGTTATGTTTTGGTGTCACAGATATGTCTAAAGTTTTAACTTAAAAAGCATATCCTAATACTGTCATTTTTATTTCTGAAAATTATTCCTTATAGAAATAACTTCCAAGCAGTGACAGTTACTTACTTATGAGGATGAGTTAATAGGCATGTACAAGAAAAAAAAAAAAAAAGATAAAAAATTAAACGGGATAAAAATCTCAGATAAAAAAAACCTTAAAAGTCATCCAGTCCAACCCCCTCAATTTACAGATCAAAAGACTGAGGTGACACCCTTAGCTCCTCAAAAGACACCAAGAACAAAGATCTCCACCAGAGAGGAGGAAATATTAGAAACAAGTATTAGGGATGAAAGTAGATTTACAAATATTTAATATACGTACTTTCACAAGCAGCCTAACTTGGTCCTTACAACACAGGATCCCATGTCACAAATAGTTCAAGAGACACCCCAAGAGAGGAGTGATATTCCACAGAGCAGAAGCCAGACAGTTGGCCATTGCTCCTTTAACCATCTCCAGTATTTCTGACATCCTGAGATTTATGTATGCCTGGGTGAGTGGATTAGTGAATTATATAACTTAGCTGATAGCAAGCCTATCTTCACTAAATGGACAAGTAGTTTTAAATGATGCCTGCACAGAAACTGGGTACTGAAAATATATTAAGCATACAAGCGTAAGAAAATGGAGAAGCAGACACCTCCACTCTTAATGAGACTTCACCAGCTACATTAGAAAATAAAACAGAGGCAAATGTGACCACAAGTTGGACAAATGATTCAAAATTATCAAGACTATGTAAAATACAGTTTTACACTGTCACTGACAATAAATAGTACCCTACGTGTATATTGTACCATGAGATATTAGTTATTACAAATATATTCTTGGTAGTGGCATATATAAAACGTTTTTACTGATGGGAGTAGCACAATGAAAAAAAGGCTGGAGACCACTGTTCCAAGAAGAAAGAGCTCAGTGTCCAGCCTCAACTGGAATAGGTAAAGGGAGAATTCTTCCCACCATTTGCTACTTCTGGTTAATGATAGCATCTCTTCTATCCTGCAAGACTGAGAACTGGGTTAGAAACATTTGGAAGGAAAGAAACAGAAGTAATTCTAAAACCTGAATTCTAATATAAAGGATGTATCAGAAAAGGCCAGTAAACTTTTATAATTCTTAAAGCAATTCAGGCCTAGAGACAATGGGTATTAGAGATTAAAATCACTACTTAGAAAAAAACAGGCAGCCAAGCACTCAGTGGACTATTTTCAGGAGTTCGCGATGTATGCTCACAGTGCATACCTAACCCCAAGTGCCACTCTGTTCTCCACAGGCTCATATTCCTGGGGTCTTTAGCAATAGGTCCTTTTATAGCACTGAAAGTAAGTCGGCATGAACTTGGACTTTTTTAATGGCTAGATAAGGCCACGCCATTAGTAACATTTGTAGCTATGCAAAGTAACATAATAAGGGTAATCAAATATCATGCTTTGGGTGGTAAGCTGATCTAAACTAAGGATCATAAAGGAATGTTATCCCCCTCCTCTGCAAGAACACAATTGAGCATTTGGCTGGTTCATTACGAAAGGACTGGCACAAGGGCACAGCCTTTGTTGGACTCCGTGCATAATACAGAAAAGGGAATTCTGGTTCCTTAGAAAGCCAGAAAAGGTTTTTTAAGAACTATGTGAAATTTGTCCATGGCACTTACTTTCCAGGACTCACTGGTCATGATGTGTTTGTTTCTCTAAGAAGAGCCGCAAAGTAACTCTATTCTATGATGCATACAAATAAATTTAAGTGGTTGACTCCTTCACAAAGCTGAGCAGATAAGTCTTAACTTACTACTTAGGTTTGAGAGCTCAAGTCACTGCACAAAGGAAACATACTTAACTTTTTAGAAGCTGGCCCCTTTTAAGAAAACTTAAGAGTCTTTAATTCTTCGTCACTAAGAGCTATGCAAACTGCCAGCAGTATCAGTATCCAAGTTTCCTCGACATGCATCATTCAAGACCTTCTCAGCTTTACATGGGCTGGGAACTGCTCATTTTCTGTTTTACTAAGAAAAGAGCTCAGGTGAGGCTGCTAGGGTAAAGATATATGGTTCTCCAGCCAATTGCAGAAACCATTAAAAATGCTTACAGTGAAAGGCAACAATGCTTATTTGTACACTATATAAGGAAATTTTCTGAAAGCCATCAGCCTCTTCTCAAATTCTATGAAACAGTGATGGGGAAAAAAGCTTTTAAGTGAGAGCACTATCTCCAAGGACATTCTGGTACTTAAAAATGTAGAAGAGCGAAACTAATGATAAAGAATTTATTTCAATGATTTTTTTCAGACTCCATATGGTTAGATATTATCTCACCACGTCCCAATACTGGCAACATCTTCTATTACCATTTATTTTACTTATCTGTGGAATTCTTTAAAAAAAAAGAAAAGTTTTGCTTATCCATGATTAAACCATAGATTGGAAGAGGTGTTTCATTAGACTGAAAGACTCAAGTTTTGAAGCAATTATACATACACATTCTAAAGGGCACAGAAAGAATGTATGTTAGCATATTCCTAAGAATTTATATACATTTCTAAAGGAAAAATTAAAGCCAAATCAAAAAATTACAAACTGAATTTTAACCAACCCTGAATAAACCAAAACAGCAGTTTCTTACCTAACAAGTATTACTTAAGGAAGAAATAGTTTTCAAAACAGAAATATTAAAAGAGAACAAAGAATTATGTGACCCTCACACCAAGGTTACTATTTGCATTGATTATGCAAAGCCATCTAGCATCCCAAAGTAAAAATGCACTAAAACAAAACAAAACATGAGGGGTTTATCTCAATTTAACAAATATATCTAAAAAAGCAGTTTCAGAATCTGAAGCTAGATTACTGCTATTAACATAAAGGAAAATTTTGCATACCTGCTTCTGTTGGTCTTATATCTTTAGATTTGGAGATCGAAGAAAACAATCCAGAAGGTTTAAAATTCAGTGTAAGATGTGTCTATCCTTCAATTAATCCTCTGTCAAAGTCAGTGTTTGGCCAAAGAAAATAAGCAAGGCCAAACTGAAGTATTCTGCCTACTACTAAGATTTTAATCTCAAAAGAACTTCGTCTCAAGTAGAAAGGCCAACTTACAACATGGGTGTGGTTTGGAGCTATAAAAAAATCAAGAGGCAAAATGTAGATGTCATCATCACTTGCTTGATTATGAATATGGCTTAAAATATACCAGGATTTTCAGTTTAGTCTTTAGATTCCATTCAAGCAGATCTTCTTCCCATGGAATGGGACTGTCCTGTGAGGTCTTATATCTGCCACTTTAAATTTTGAAATGGCAACTTTGCTTTCACCATGTGAAAAGTCATTAAGCAATTAAGTATACATGGAGAGTATCCTGAAAATAACTAGGAAATTGAATTAAACCTAGAAACAAAACAAATCCTACATCTTACTGAATTTTTTTATAATCACTGAACTCATTTCAAGGAAATGTACAAAATTTACCTTTGAATACTAACTGAAAGCATTATATAGACATATACATCATTCAAGCTAGAAAGTGCCTCAAAGGTTATAGTCCAGTTCCACTTTAAAAAAAAAAAAAAATGTTTGTTTATTTATTTATTTATTTATTTATTTAAAGAGAGAGAGAGAGAGCTGGAGAGTGGCAAAGAGAGAGTGCCAAGCAGGCTCCAAGCTGTCATCACAGAGCCCAAGGCAGGGCTTGAACCCACAAACTATGAGATCTTGACCTGAGCCAAAATCAAGAGTCAGATGCTTAACGGACTGAGCCACCCAGGCGCCCCAGTCCAGTTCCACTTTTAAGTGTGGCAAGAATAGGTTCACTTATAAAATCTATAATCCATTTTTGCTGAATGGTTAATTCTCTGAGGAGGAAGTGTGAGACACATTTTATGATGCCTCCATAAAAGTAAAGAATGGCTGTTATAAAACTGCTTCACAAAGTGAAAGAAAAAGTTAAGGGTTTGTATGGTACCAGCCAGTTTAAAAAAAAAAAAGTATCTACCGTATGATCCTGTTTATATCAAATTCTAGAAAATGCAAACTAAGCTATGGAGACAGAAATTAGATGAATGGTTGCCTGGAATAGGGGTGGAAGGAGGTACAGACTGCAAAGGGGCATGAAGAAACTTTGGAAGGTAATGAAAATGCTCTGCACCTTGATTGCAGTGATGATTTTGTGAGTGTATACATCTATCAAAACATATCAAATTGTTCTAAATGGGTGAGGTCTACTATACCTAAATTCTACCCCAGTGATTGTTAAAAACACACTGACATATATTTAAAAGGCACCTACATTGAAGAAGGCTTACTCTTGCTCTACATGGCCACAGAATGGCCGAATTAGAACCATTAGGCCAAAATACCAAAAAATTTCTGCATTGATACAAGGAAATATATGCTGTCCAAGTGGGTCCAGAGCCAACCTGGGCTACCTCTGGAACAGTGAAGTTTTCTTCACTGGGCATGTTCCAACACAGGCACAAAGTACATTTTGGGGGTACAATGTTCTCTTTAGGGATTCCTACACAGAAAGTTGCATGAAGTAACCACTAATGATTCTCGCATCAAAAAATTACATTATTTTAAGGAGGACTATCTATGGATGTTTGTGACCCTGCTGTTGTGTGGAATCCTGCTAACTTCCAGACTGAAACAAGGATTTGCTGTGTCTGATTTCCCTCAAGGACTTCACTTCACAGGAAAAGTCAGTTACTTGCCCAATGCAGCCTTTTTAAAAAATGGATCCTATATGGCTATTTTCTGATTTTTGAAAAGTAATTTGTAAAGTGGAAAATACTTGGAAAATAAGAAAATTTAAATTGCTCTCAAGCACACCATTCAGAAACCACCAGGGGGCCAATATATTATGAATTTTTAGTCTTTCTTCTATACACATGTGCGTGAATATATTTTTCTTTTTATAAAGTTCGTATCTTTCAATATATAGTTTTACTTAACGTTACTAAGGCCTGTCCCCTACCATTAAGCATTTTTTTGAAAACATGCCTTTCATGTTTCATTAACAGCCCATGTTATGACTGTACCATGATTTATTTAAGTATTCATGTTGGTAACTAAGGTGGTTTCCAATGTTTTAGTTTTAGAAATAATGCTTCAACATCCCTGAACAGAGAAAATGAATGGGCCATGAATAACCCTGAATTAGACTTCTCTAATATTTTATCCATCCATTTTGTTACAAGCAACTTCACTTTCCCTTCTGCTGTGAGGTGCTGTGGGAGACAGTTACAACATGCGGTATGGTGACCGCCACCTTTGCTGACAACAGTTTTTTCTTGGAGTATCTACTATGAACTTCAGCCAAAATTCCAGAGGGAATATACTGATTTGATCTCAATAAAAACTACGCAGAAAGCGATACAGTGCCAAGACACTGCTCAGGGCCAACAACATGGTGCGCTTTTAACGACTTGTGAATATTCAAGGCAAAAGTGTTGTTGGAACAAATACAGAATCAATAAATATTGGAAAATAATAACCTGACTCCAAGTTGCTTATGTAACTGAAACTACTTGATAAAGCAAGAACATTTAGAAAAGAATGTACTGTTTTGTGTTGCAATGCACCTTCAGGGCAAGAGCCACATTTTTTTACATCTCTAGAAACCCACGTATTCTTACTTGGAGAACTGTTTTCACAATGTAAGAATTTTTTTCTGTATCTTAAAAATAGCTCATTTGTCAAACTTCTCAAATGTCAGGATAATGGTTACTCTTGAGATTAATGATAATTGGAAGGAAGCAGGAGGGTTGGGGGGTGCTGGTAATAATTCCGGTGTCTTGATACAGGGGCTTATTTCATGGGAGTATCATTTTGTGAAAACTCATCAAGTTATATATACACTCATGATTTGTACAGTTGTCTGCATGTGTACTGCCTGTCAGTTATAGACTCAGAAATGGACAAAAACCAAAAAGCCCACCCCTCTGCCCCCACTATACTACACTGGGTAATCTGACAGAATAGAAATTAACATATTCAATAAAAGATGAATTGGAAACCTCACCTCTAACAATTCCAGTTCTATTCCTGAAATTAGACATTCTTTAGCAACGTCCTTTTGTTGACAACATGAAATAATAAATGCGCATATCTTGCAGAATTTTGGAGTATCGATAATATAAGCAGTCACTAAAGTTTGCTACTTTGAATCAATTCAATAAGTAGTTCAGAGTACCTACTATGTCCAAGATGTTGTAAGGGCATCATCTTTTAATGCTGTGCAGATTTATGGAAGAAGACATGAGAGAGAATTTAAAATGCCCTTTGAAAGAATGACAGATGACATGGATTCTTTTTATTACTTTAAGTCATCTACTGGGGAAAACGAGTAGATGCCATACAGTCAGCACCCTGGAAAATGTTTTCTAGAATGACTAGGTGTCAAAACCTGTCATACACGTGTATTATTACAGATAAGTGGAAAGAAAAGACAGGAGGGCACACCAGGCAGTTAAGAGGGCATGAACAAAGGTGTGGAAGTATGACAGCATAGGGCATACAATGAGGAACTAAAAGCAAATATCCTGGTTGAATGAGTGTCCCTATTTCACATCATAATTTTCCTCTGAATCTAAATTACCCTAGAAACAGGCACAATGTGAATGACTTCCCTTTGTAACACACAGAGAGAAGTGCCACCATAGCTCTCCTTGACTATACAAAAGTCCTGAAATATCCTTTCCAAAACTACTTGTTTTGGAATCTGGCCCTGAGATGATTTCAATTTAGAAAAATAGCCAGTTAAATCACATTTTCCCAGACACATCAACATTAATGCCTGTAACCCTGCTGGCAGTGATAACCACTGCTGTCTTATCTGTCAGCAAAGGCATACAATGCTTTGGTCAGTGGCAGGCAGAATAATTCCCCTCAAATGTGCTCATGCCCTAATCCTCAGAACCTGTGAAGATGTTACCTTACATGGCAAAAGGGATTTTGCAGATGTGCTTAAAGGTATGGGCCTTGGGATGGGGCAAATTATCCTAGATAATTTAGACAGACCAAATCTAATCACACGAATTCCTTAAGAGCAGAGAACCTTCCCCTGCAGGGTAAGAAAAGAGGAGGGGGAGGAGGAGGAGGAGGAGGAGGAGGAGGAGGAGGAGGAGGAGGAGGAGGAAGAGTGGGGGGAGGGGGAGGAAGGAGAGGAAGAGGAGGAGCAGGAGGGGGAGGGGGAGGAGGAGGAGAAGGAGGTGGGATTCTAAATGTAAAAAGACTGGATTCTCTAGGGCTGGCTTAGAAGATGGAAGGGTCGGGGCGCCTGGGTGGCGCAGTCGGTTAAGCGTCCGACTTCAGCCAGGTCACGATCTCGCGGTCCGTGAGTTCGAGCCCCGCGTCAGGCTCTGGGCTGATGGCTCAGAGCCTGGAGCCTGTTTCCGATTCTGTGTCTCCCTCTCTCTCTGCCCCTCCCCCGTTCATGCTCTGTCTCGCTCTGTCCGAAAAATAAATAAATGTTGAAAAAAAAATTAAAAAAAAAGAAGATGGAAGGGGCCATGAGCCAAGGAACACAGGTGGCCTCCAGAAGCTGGGAATGGCCTTCAGTTTATATCCAATTAAAAAAATGAGGATCTCAGGTCTACCATCTCAAGAAACTGAATTCTGCCAAAAATCTGAATGAGCCATGGAAAAGATCCTCCCCCTAGGACCTTCAGAGAGGAACAGACCTCCAACACCTTGATTTTAGCCCAGTGAGGAGACCCATGACTTCTGGCCTACAGAACTGTAAGGTAACAAATGTGTTGTAGAAGTCACTAAATTGGTGGCATCTCACTAGGGGAGCAAAAGAACACTAACACAGGCTCACATGGTCTTATTCAGAACAGGATGTTCTTACCACTTTGGCCTTGGATTACCCACAAGAGAGAACAGCTATCATTTAGGAGAAGCAGAGGGAAAAGAATAGTATGTTCATAAGGAAGGGCCAGTGTTGGCTTTAAGACTCTCCTTAAATAAACTTTCCCTTCAATAGGATATATACACATATTGGAATTTAGTCAAATATTTGGTTTAGCAGCTTAAAAAGAAAAACACTACAAAAATGAGAAGATTCAAGATTCTACCAATAACGATGAACAGGGTGCCTTATTCTTAACCCTAATAGACTGGGGCCCAGGGATAACTGCAAAAGACAGTAAAGGCCACCCAGTAATTAGATGCAATGGTTCTCATCAGCAGTCACAAACTCAGCCTGTGGAGCTTATGTTAAATGTAGTTTCCTGGGTCTCCTCCCCAAAGATTATCATTCAGAAGTTTTAGGGTAGGACCTAGAAGTCTGAATAATATCAAAATGCAGAATTTCAAAATTTTTTCCCCTAATGAATGATTAATGCTGCTGAAGTATTCCCATCAACCGTTCTCTCACCAACCACCTAAGATCTCTCCCATTCTGACTGAAGCCCAGTGCAATTCTTGTCAGGAGTTAGCCCAGGAGCGAGCCCATCTAGCCAAGTAGGCAGTTAACAGTATGTACAGTTTTGGTACAAACAGACTTAAGACTTGATTTTGCTCTTGCTCTTGCTGACAGAGTGTTCTGGGCAAGTCACTTAAGGTCCCTGAACCTCAGTTTCTTCATCTGTATAAAGGGAATGACAAGTCCTTCCTACCCATAGAGTTGTTACCCCAATTTAGCACAGCTCTTGGAACATAGTAACTATTCAGTTACTGTGATTATTAACACCACCATTAATTCCATTTTTAGATGAAGTCTGCACAAAATATTTATCAGCAGAGGTAATTTGAATTCTTTAGCATTTTTCATTCCTGTAACAGTATCTGGAAAGATTAAATATTTAATGGAAGTAAGCTTCCACTCTGGACTGCATGGAATTGAGTGTGTTTAAAAGATGCTGTATTGTTGGTGGGGGGGAATAAATAAGTAAAAGTAACCATAATATCCCTATCTCTTTGAGGCTATATGTACCTAATGAGGCACAATTTTATTTCAAACCTCTAAAAAGCCTGGCTCAAGCAAAACAAAAACAAAAATAAAACAAAAACAAACAAAAAAAACACACCATTTTTCCCAGCACAAGCAGTTAGGGAATTTATCTCTTTTTCACCTTAGAACATAAAATGCCAACCACATGGGTTGTTTGAGACCAGCCCTTGCCAGTGCTGAGTATTTTAATGGCTAACCAGGCCTCCATTCTAATATGAAGACTCTGAACAACCTGCTCAAGGTCACAAAGCAAGCTAAACAGTCTCAACATCCAGGTGAATAAGAAGAACATACACAATCATGTCACTGAACAATATACACAATTCAGTAACATGAAACTGAATAGACACAAACTGGAAGCAAAGAGCCCAGCGTTCTTGAGTCCATGCTGATGACAGATGATACTATCATCATTAAATGGCCTGTAGTTGGGGTCACAACTAGGAATATAAATCAGAGAGTAAAAACTTAATAAAATACAGATATATGAAGAGTAAATTGTAAAGAATGATGTTGGAATACAGTACCTATTCCATTACTTTCTTCCTATATATTTTAGTGTTCTCCCTCTCCCTGCTTGTATTCTTTCCTCTGCCTCTCCTTTATCCTTTAGAGAAAAGGTAGGCAATGTTAACAGATGAGAAAAGGGGCATTTAAAGAAAGTCTTCATGCTTGCACCTGCTGGTCCTTCTCAGTCTACAGTCCTCTGGAGAGAGCAGGATTATCAGTTGGGGGGAAGGCCATTCTCCTATCTTCTGTTTCCATAAGGGCCTATTATAAAAGCAGCACTTCTGGCTTCTTGTCTACACTCCTTTCTCACTCTCCTGAGAAGAAAGGGAACTGACTTAGCTCACTGGCGAGAGGATAAGTGTCTGGGGTCCACTGAAACTTGTTTCTCTACTGTAGTGATTCTCATGCTTTAACTGCACCATAATCACAAGGAGGGCTTATTAAAATACAGACTTTTGAGCCCTACACCCCAGAGTCTCTGCTTCAGTTCATCTGGGTTGGAGATCACAGATCTGCATTTCTAACAGGTTTTGAGGCAATGGGGACCACACTTAGGGAACCCACTGCTATGCCGAATGAGTTTAAACTATTCAATGTCATGGTCCTGATGTGCCTTGCCCCTTTTCTCTTTACCAGTAGCTTGTCCTCAGGACACAAGATCTCCCATCCCTCCATCTGGTAAGCAACCCCAAGGCAACCGTCCAGCAAGTCTGCCTGGAATGAGGTAGACAGAAGTTAAGATTTGGGGATAAAAGGTATGAGGAAGACCATTTGGCCACAGGCTGCAATCATGGTCCAGTTCCATCAGTAATAAAGTGGTATTCTGAACTCCGAGAGGTCTGTATTTATTTCTCAATCAGCTCAGAGAATAAAGAGAACAATAGTATGAATTATCAGCCCCTTCAACCCAAGAGCATTCAGCATTATGATTGTGGCAATGACTAGGAATTCCAAAAGCTGTGCCCTCATTTTGCAAGCAGTGACCCTGTCTTGCCTAAGCCATAATGCTAAAGCCAAATGATATCAAGTGTGCATACTGAATAATGTTCCTGCTCTTGAAGAACATGTAGGTATCACCAAAGTGGAGAAAAGATATAGGGCCTTCAGGAAATTCAGCCTCGATTACTTCTCTGGGTCAATCACCAACAACTGTCCAGACCAGATTGGCTGGCTTAATAGCTCCCTCCCTACTCACAGCTAAGCAAAGCTCCCCCCAACCCCACCACCCCACTGGGAACTTCCTGATCACCCCTTCTACACATTTTCCATCCTTGGGTCCAGCAGCTCTGATTCTCTGCTATGTCCTGCCCCTCCTGCCGATGATGCTTTTGAGTCTCAACTCTCAAGTGACACCTTGGCTTCAAACCCTAACGTGTAGCTAGTCTTGCCCCATCTGAGTTCAGTTTCACACAGCTCCTGGAGCCCTTAACAGGACTCAATATCCCCAGTCCCTCTTTATCTAGGAGAGAAATCTGGATAGCAAAAGGTTTTCCTTAAGAAGAGCAGAAAATTAAAACACAGTCTCTCAGCAAACAGAAAAGACAGGAAATAGTGAAACCCATGCCAAGCCTTGCAGGTTATAACCTTGCTGCTCCTAGGGAGCCCATCTCAGGGCTTTTGTAACTTCTTTTTCACCAACCTAAAAGGCTCTCCTGGCCTCCGAGAGACAAAATGGCAGCCAGGGACCACATCCTGCCTGGATGTGGCTCATTAAGTGTCTTTTAAATTTTGGAGTGAACATATAAAATTAGGGATTAACATAAAACTCAGATTTCTATTTTCTCTTTTAGAATCAGGAAGTCTAGCAATAGTGAGCCCACATTTCCACATGGTAACACTGGGCTAGGCCAGTGACAGCTGCACCCTTTAGATAGGTATAAACAGCTTGCCACAATCCTATGATCCCTGGCTACTCTCATTTCCCATAGAGCATACATAAATGAACAGTGGTTAAGCACGAGCTCTATTACTTGCCATTGTTAATTTCCTGAGCTACCCCTGAACTCAAATTATTAGTACTGTGCTGTTGAGAGACCAAAATACATGCATTTTTTTTTTCCTCCTCAGAATGCTTCCATTCTCAGTCCTGAAGCCATAATGGTAGGAATCATGCACAAATGGACAAGTGCTTACCCCAAAGTGGCACAGGCTCATGAAGGGTGTAGGTGAGGACAAAGAGGGTAAAATGTCTCAAAGTAAAAAGACAACCAATCTCCTTTTCAACATCTCTAGCTCCCTGATAGATAAGGACTCAATACACAAAAAGTAGCCACATCCTGTGTTGTTTAGGGCAGAAATTCCATAATCAAAAGTGACCAAGTATAGAAACTTATGGCACACTTAATTTTAAATTACATATAAAGCAAATAAAAGTTGTTTTTGGAAAGACCGTCACCTGGCAACCCTTTCCATTTAAAAATAAGCTAGACCAAAAACAAAAACAAAAATAAAGAAAGAGACAGACCACTGAGAAAGGAGAATCATTACCTAATTAGGAAATTATCACAGTGAAATAAAAGCATACAAAGATCTTTCTTTGTCTTGAATCATCTGTTATTTGCATGTACAATGAACCAGTTGAAAGTCCTGCTAATCCACCATCAAATGACCACAGTGTCATGGCCAGAGACTTGCCCAGAGTGGCACAAGTTTGGGTACCTTTTGAATTCTTGGTCTTTGCCCATAAGATTAGATTAGTGTGGGGGCGCCTGGGTGGCTCAGTCGGTTGGGCGTCTGACTTCGGCTCAGGTCATGATCTCATGGTCCGTGAGTTCGAGCCCCGCGTCGGGCTCTGTGCTGTCAGTTCAGAGCCTGGAGCCTACTTCAGATTCTGTCTCCCTCTCTCTCTTTCCCTCCCCCACTCACGATCTGTCTCTATCAAAAAAATGAATAAACGTTAAAAAATAAAAAAAAAAAAAAAGATTAGATTAGTGGGTCAGTGGTCAAGGGGAATATTTGATTTTTAAAATTCTTCCTTCTCTTTTTCACTTCTCTCCTTCCAAGGCCAGCACTTCAGTGGGAAAATAAAATATATTATAACTACTTCGCTTTTTGTCTTAGAGACTTTCCAGGACAAGAATGGATTCCACAGTGCTTTTCCTCCTAGTTCAACATAAAACAGATCCAAAAGTGAATCAGGAGAAATTTTCAGTAGTCTACTAGGAATCTCTCACAGGTTGTGTTCACTTTGGGATCTGACTTTTCTACGGATCCAGCTGAAGAAACAATGCAAGGAGGGCTAATACTGTATCTATAGTGGAATAGCCAGCCCACTGTGAATACTAACAAGATCCCTTGGGAATATAATTACACAGGGCTTCCACATAATGTGTCACATGCAGGAGGGTGTTTTGTAAACTCTATACACAAATATAAAGTATCTATGTTTTTTTGAGCTGGACATGATACAACACTCTGTAAATCTGGTCTTGCCCTGATTCTCAGTGAAGATTCAGTTCAGAAGAGAAGATCTCAGCACACTGTTTATCCCAGATTAGAATCTGAGTTGATTAACTTTGCTCACAGACAGAAGCAAGTAAAATTAAATCAGTGAAAACTATTAGAATACTTGCTTCCTAAATGTTTCTTTTCTCAATTATATACTTACTTCTTAGGAAAAATTGGTTTTTTTTAAATGTCCATTTATTTTTGGGAGACAAAGAAACAGAGCATGAGAGGGGGAACACCAGAGAGGGAGAAAGACACAGAATCCGAAGCAGACTCCAGGCTCCCAACTGTCAGCACAGAGCTCCACGCAGGGCTGGAACCCATGAACCATGAGATCATGACCTGAGCCGAAGTCAGACGCTTAACTGAATGAGCCACACAGGTGCCCAGGAAAAATAGTTTTTTAATTTTAGTCACCGTTTCTATTTTCTTACACTGTAATAATTAAAAAAAAAAAAACAGTTTAATTTAGTAAAGATATTTCAGTCCCCAAAAAGCCATAAGAGAGCATTAGGAGCCCTGACTCTTTGGGAATGAATATAGACTCTGCTTTTCATTAATTATATCACTTTGGGTGAGTTGTTCTGAGACTTGGTTTTCAGAGCCAAAAAATTAAGACAATGAGAATAATACCAACCTCATGGAGTTTAGGGAAGGATTAATGAATAGCAAAGGGCTTAAGAAAGGGCCTGACATTTTGGTAAGTGCCCAACAGATCCTAGGTATTATTTTAAATGTTAGTGATTCATGATTTTCATAAAGTCAGCAGTCCCAAAAGTAATATATGTGGGGATACCTGGGTAGTTCAGTTGGTTAAACATCCAACTTTGGCTCAGGTCATGATCTCACCATCCGTGGGTTCAAGCCCCACATCAGGCTCTGTACAGACACCTTGGAGCCTGGAGCCTCCTTCAAATTCTGTGTCCTCTCTCTGCTCCTCCCCTGCTTGCGCTCTCTCTCTCTCTCTCTCAAAAATAATGAATAAACATTAAAAAAATTTTTAAGTAATATATGTGTGTGCACACTGCATATTATATGTATATTATAGGCATATAATTTTAATTTGCAGAAATGACATTCACCAATAACTGATGGGAGAGTTGTTTATTGAATAAATGCCTAGATGAGGTTAATTATGTTCAAACACTGAATTTGAATAATTTAAATAATCATTAAGGCAGTTCACTATCTATTTGTAAGACTAAAACCATACAGAGCTGGTTCAGCCCAAGAGTAAATAAATTCAGGTTACTCATCAAGGGTTTTTTAAACACAAATCTGGCCCACTGCCTGCTTGCATACAACCTTGACCTCTAAATGGTTTTCATATATTTGAACAGTTGAAAAAATCAAAAGAATAGTTTGTGACATGAAAATTACAGTAATTATTTTAGCACCCATAAATAAACTTCATTGGAGCACAAACAAGCTTATTCATTTACTATTGTCTATGGCTGCTTTCCTGCTACAAGAGCAGAGTAAGGTAGTTGAAACAGAGACCACATGACCCACAAAACCTAAAATATTTATTATCTGGCCCTTTATAGGAAAAGTTTCCCAACCCTTGGTCTAGACTGTCATTTCTATGAGGGTAGAAACTGCTGGAACCTATCTCAATGTCTGACCTAAACTATTTTCAGTAAATATCTGATGAATAAATATGATATCAACATGAAGGTAGAGCTCCTCCTATATCTTAAGGATAGTTGTTCTCAAACAACAAAGAGCCTTTTTCAAACAGAGACCAGTACAGTCCGTACAGCCCAACTAGGATCTTTGTTATCCTATACTTCTAGTGGTGGAATTTTAGGCTACACCTAATAACAAGGTCAGATCATAAAGACAAACTAACACAGGAGTTCTGCATTCATCAGTAGTATATTTTTTAATTTTTATTTGAGAGAGAGAGGAAAAAAAAAAACACCAGTGGGGGAGGGGCAGAGAGAAAGACGGAGAGAGGGAGAGAGAGGGAATGAATCCCAAGCAGGCTCCTAGCTGTCAGCAGAGTCTGACGTGGAGCTCAGTCTCACAAACTGTGAGATCATGAACTGAGCTGAAATCAAGAGTCTGATGCTCAACCAACTGAGCCACCCAGATGCCCTAGTAGTGTATTTTTAAGAAAAGGAAAAAATGGCATCACAAAGTCACAACTGAGGAGAATTCATTTGGAGAAAAAAACATTTATAAAAAAAAATTCCTATGGGCTTACTTCACTACAAACTTATTTCTAAATATGGCTATGAAAAAGTTTGCAGGAGAGGCACCTGGGTGGCTGAGTAGGTTAAGCGTCCTACTCTTGATTTCAACTCAGGTCATGATCTCCTGGTCATGAGATCGAGCCCCGTCTCAGCCGTGGAACCTAAGATTCTCTCTTTCCTGTCCCTGATCAGGTGCTCTCTCTCTCTCGCTCTCAAAAAAAAGAAAAATTGTTAAGGGGCACCTGGGTGGCTCAGTAGGTTATGCATCCGACTCCGGCTCAGGTCATGATTCTCAAAGTTCATGGGTTCGGGCCCCACATCAGGCTCCATGCTCAGAGCCTGGAACCCGCTATGGATTCTGTATCTCCCTCACTGTCTGCTCCTTCCCTGATCATACTCTGTCTCTCAAAAAATAAATAAACATTAAAAAAATGTTTTATGTTAAAAAAAATAAGGGTTTGCTGGTGCGTTGACTGGCTCAAACAGTTCAGCCTCCCTCCAACTCTTGATTTTGGCTCAGGTCAAGATCTCAGGACCATGGGATCTGGCTCCACACTCAGTGTGGAGCCTACTTAAGATATTCTCTCTCTCTCTCTCTCTCTCTCTCCCTCCCTCCCTCCCTCCCTCCCTCCTTCCCGCCCTCCCTCCCTCTCCCTCTCCCGCTGCCCCCTCCCCCAGTCACACTCCTCCTCCCCTAAAATTATATTTTTTTAAGTCTGCAAAGTCTAAAGTGGCAAAAACAAGCATAAATCCAAATCACAGTAAATATTGGATCTCACTGCAATCTATGTTAGTCTGACAACATCCAGAGTGCCACCTTCAATCTAGGGAGTGTCACCTATAAAAGTATAGTGACATCTGGTTTCTAGAGGAAAGCTATCAGCATGGTGACGGGTCTAATCTAGGCATCATTTCAAACAAGGTAAGTTGCTGGAACTGGAGAATATTTATCATGGACGTGAAATCACAGTCCTCAATCTGAATTATTTAATTCATGTAAAACATTTAATAGAATACCTCAATAAATATAAGCTTTAATCATCATCACCTGAAGAATTACAATGTAAAAAAGCAAATTTTTCTTATAAGTTTTTCTTTATTCCCTTAGAAGATTCAACCTTGATATCCACAAATGTATATCAAGTTACTGAATCAGCCATACCTAAATTATTATTAATTTGTTAGTTTATGTCAAAGTTCATTTGGAATTTAGTATCAAATAATTATCTATATTTTTCTCTCTTTACTAGAGTTTTTTGGGTTTTTTGGGGGGGGGTGGGTTAGGTTTTGGGGGTTTTTTTGTTTTGCTTTGTTGTCAAACTAACCAATTCTCTTGCTCTAAAGAAGACAAAGCAGGGGCGCCTGGGTGGCGCAGTCGGTTAAGCGTCCGACTTCAGCCAGGTCACGATCTCGCGGTCCGTGAGTTCGAGCCCCGTGTCGGGCTCTGGGCTGATGGCTCAGAGCCTGGAGCCTGTTTCCGATTCTGCGTCTCCCTCTCTCTCTGCCCCTCGCCCGTTCATGCTCTGTCTCTCTCTGTCCCAAAAATAAATAAACGTTGAAAAAAAAATTAAAAAAAAAAAAGAAGACAAAGCAAAGACATTTACTGTTCATGAAGAGTCATGTGTTTCTTGTCACTTCCAGCAGGAATGTGATTAGTTCTATCCAATGGGTTGTGAGTAGAAGTGATGTATGTCACTCTAAGCCAAAGCAATTCAGAGCTATTATGTGACCCTCTAGCTCCTCTTCCCCTGCTAAGATGGCTTGGAAGTCCCCTGTTAAAACAGCAAAATCACAAAAATCGCAGCAGCCTGGGTCTCTGAGTCACTGCATATAGAACAGCTAGCTGTTCTGGAGAACAGCCAGAGCATACTGACATTTGTGTAACAAGAAATCAATGGAGATTTCAGGGTCATTTGTCACTGCAATATAGCCTACCCTATCTTAACTCACACAGAAAATCTGTGCAGAAAGAAAACTTGTGTCAGTCTGTGATCAACCAATTTGGGCCATTTACAAGGATTAGTTGAATCAAGTAGGGAAATTTCCCAAACCTTCCTCAGATTTTCTGTGCATCTTTATTATTTCATTTCAAGTGCATTTAAAGGTTATTACCACACCTACCCTTTTTCAAAGATAAGTATTTAAGAGCAAATTCTCTGTGTTATTCACTTATTACTAAAACTCAAGATCTTACTGAGACATACAATAAGTGATGTACATTGAGTAATGTAACCACTGACAAATCTTAGCTGAATATATTGTTCTCCCACGTGGTTCTTTCCCTGTTTTATGACCCTCAGGCTTCATTTCAGGAGACACATGTGGCAGTGGAACTACTAGGCCACAGGCAGACAAGATGGCGTAGTGACCTGAGCAAAACTGGCTCAGTTCTCCTTTGTTAGCAAGCAATCAACAAGTATGCTGTTAATTGGACAGACTGATTTCTTTTTTTTTTTTTTTTTTTTTAAATTTTTTTTTTCAACGTTTACTTATTTTTGGGACAGAGAGAGACAGAGCATGAACGGGCGAGGGGCAGAGAGTGAGGGAGACACAGAATCGGAAACAGGCTCCAGGCTCTGAGCCATCAGCCCAGAGCCCGACGCGGGGCTCGAACTCACAGACCGCGAGATCGTGACCTGGCTGAAGTCGGACACTTAACCGACTGTGCCACCCAGGCGCCCCTCGACAGACTGATTTCAATGGGGCCGGGAACACAGAGACATGCTATCTCCTCCAGCTGGGAGTAAAAATATCCAGTAAGATAAAAACTCAAGCCTATGTCCTTCAATACATTCCTGATTTAAAACCACTGGAAATTCTGGAGCCTGGCCTGGACAACAGTAAGGTATAAACTTCTACAGTCCTGGGTTCAAATCTCAGCTCAACTACTGACAGCTGTGTGACTCAGGCCAAGAGACACAGCTCCCTATTCCTCAGTTTCCTGCCCCCTTCACAGAGCCTCTGAGAGGATTTACCGGAATTGATGGTGGTCGGAATAGTCATTATACATTATACCCTTGTTGCCTCAGAACCATGGAATTTTTAAAGTCAATCTGAATTTCTATTAACTTTGTGTTTTATTACAAGCAAAACATTATTCTTGGGTACATATAAGGCAGTGAAAAACATATCTTTGGCTTTACCCTTAGATTAGATGCTAATGACTATCACAATGATAAATTCTATCACTTTATCTAATCATCTTCCAATGTGATCAAGTCCTTGTTAGAAAAAAAAAAATATCTGGAGTTAAATGTCTGTTCATTCCCCAGAGGAAACTGAATTTTTTGAATTCCTAAGAATTTCCTATTAATTATATACTTTTGCCGCTTTCCAATTCTGATTATGTATTTTTATACTCCAGGTACACTCCCCATGTAATAATTTTTATACTCAAAACCAATATCAATGCAGCCTAATCACAAAAAATAAAATTCAGACAAATTCCAACAGAGGGGCATGCTACAACCTACCTGACTACTACTCAAAACTCTGAAGGTCAGCAGAAAAAAACAAAAAGAAAAGTAGAGAAACTATCACAGCCAAGAGGAGCCTAAGAAATGTTAACTAAATGTAATATACTATCCTCAATGGGATCCTGGAATGGAAACAGGATTTTATATAAAAACTAAGGGAATATAAATACAGATTTTCACTAATAATGATGTAACAATATTGGTTCATTAATTATAACAAATGTACCACTCTAGTATAAGACCTTAATAGGGTAATCCATGTGTCAGTGTGGGGCACGTGGAAAGTCTCTGTACCATCTACCTAATTTCTCTGTAAATCTAAAACTGGACTGAAAAATAAAGTTTATTAATTTAAAAAAATGTTACCACAATTAGATACTACTTTCACATCAAAATGGACGTAATCAAAAACAAACTGCAATTGCTGGTGAGGATCAGACACTGGAACTCTCATACATTGCTGGTAGGAATGTAAAATGGTGCTGTCACTTTGGAAAACAGTCTGGTGATTCCTCAAAATGTTAAACAAATTACCATATGACCCAGAAATTCCACTTCTTTTTTTTAATAATTTTGTTTTTTTTATTTTTCTTAACGTTTATTTATTTTTGAGACAGAGAGACAGAGCATGAACGGGGGAGGGGCAGAGAGAGAGGGAGACACAGAATCAGAAGCAGGCTCCAGGCTCTGAGCCATCAGCCCAGAACCCGACGCACGGCTCGAACTCACAGACCGCGAGATGGAGACCTGAGTCGAAGTCGGACGTTTAACCGACTGAGCCACCCAGGCGCCCCCAGAAATTCCACTTCTAGATATATGCCCAAGATAAATGAAAACAAATGCCCCCCAAAATACTTGTTCACAAAAATTCATAGCAGCAATGTTCATAATAGCCAAAATGTGGTAACCACTCAGATGCCCATCAACTGATCAATAAATGTGGTAGGAACCACACAATGGACTATTATTCAGCCATAAAGAGTGAAATTTCGATGCTACAACATGGATGAACCTTGAAAACAATATGCTAAGAGAAATAAGCCAGACACAAGAGGCAACATATTGTATGACTCCATTTATATGAAATTTCAAGAATATGCAAATCTACAGGGAAAGAAAGTAGATTTGCCATTGCCTAAGCAGGGGGTGGGTATGAAATGAGGAGTGTTAATGGATATAGTAAAATATCCTAAAATGGATTTATACTTTAAATGAGTGAATTAAATGGTATGTAAATTAAACCTCAATAAAGCTGTTATGTTAAAAAAAAAAAAGGCAACGTCATCATGAGCACCAAGAACACTGATGGAACACTGTTTAATCCTAGTCAAGGCAAAGGTTTTAACAATGTCTGGTTAATATGAAAACTTTAATTTCCCTGAGAAGTCTTGCTGCTTGATTTTGTAATACCCTTAGTAAAATGCCTAAGGGCATAACATAATGGAAAGAACCTATGCATACAGAAGGCATGAATGAGTCTTTTTAGATTAAATGAACAATATCTCTAACATAAGGCCTTCCTAAAGTGTGCCTGAGATGTGAAATAGGATGCAAAAGAATATTCCCACTGATATTTAATAAATTAACTTGCAAAAATGAGTATCATGGTCCACTCTATCAGTACACTACCTTAGAATGCAGTCATTTCCTCTGAATTACTAGAAAATTACAATGTTTTCAGTCTCCCATTAATTGTCCCAGTCCTATGAGAAACTGAATACTAACCTTGCAGAAAACTTCAATTAAGGTTTTGTCGCCCACAGCACAATACATAAACACAGGGAGAATATAACTCAGTAAAAATTCAGCAACATGAATTTTTTTTATCCTACACATTTCAGATTTATATTAACAGGAAATACAATAATTTCAAAAACCAAACTACTTTGTTCAAAATTAAAAAGATGAATTTTTGCCCATATTAATCAAGTCTAATTTCATGAATCAAGAACTGAATTACAATTGACCCTTGAACAACAGAAGTTTGAACTGCATGGTCCACTTACAGGCAGATTTTTTTTTGTCGATACAGTACAGTACTGTAAATGTATTTTCTCTTCCTTATAATTTACTTAATAACATTTTCTTTTCTCTACCTTATTTTTCTGTAAGAATATAGCATTATAATACATATAACCTCAAAATATGTGTTCACTAACAGTTCATGTGATCAGTAAGACTTTATTTTAGTTTTTTTTTTTTTTTTAATTTTATTTGGTTATTTCGTGAGTGAGAGAGAGCATGCATGAAGGGGGGCTGGGGGAGGAGCAAAGAGAGAGAGGGGGAGAGAGAGTATCCCAGGTAGGCTCTGCACTGTCAGCACAAGCCTGATGACGATGATGTAGGGCTCAAAGCCATGACCACGAGATCATGACCTGAGCCAAAATCAAGAGTCGGATGCTTATTCAACTGAGCCACCCAGGCGCCCCTCAGTAAGGCTATTATGTTATCAGTAAGGTTTCTGGTCAACAGTAGGCTATCATCAGTAAAGTTTTTGGGAATTCAGAAGTTATATGTGGATTTTCCACTGCAGGGGAGAATGAGAGAATAGGTAGGCATCTCTAACCTTCAAGTTGTTTAAGGGTCAACTATAGTGTTAACATTAGACAAACTGTGAAATTCAGGTAGAATAAAGTTACTTACGGTTCTTGTTTCATTGACCTGCAGGAAAAACAGGCATCCAAGTCTCTAGTAGATCAGTGTATTAATATACATTTCTTTGAGCATCTTTATAAGCCACTCTCTTACTCCTAATTTGATTCCTTGTAAAACAATATAAAGTAGTTCAAAAGGAATATAACTTCAACTTATATGTGTCAGTTTATTTCAGAGGTAAAATGAGTTTTATATACATTATCTACAAGTAAAACATTATTATATATTATTATTTAATTCATTTCTGGAATTAGTTCAGAATTCATGTGAATCTACAAAGATCCTTATATTTTAACTCAAGCTATGCATCTGTTTCCTGAAAACGGACAGGGTATCTCTCAAGATTTACTGTCAGTAAAACAGACAAGGGGTTAGCAGTCTAAAAATAAGGCACCAGGGGGTGCCTGGTTGGCTTATTCAGTAGAACATGGGACTCTGGATCTTGAGGTCATGAATTTGAGCCCCACATTGGGTGTAGAGCTTGATATCTAGATAGATAGATAGATAGATAGATAGATAGATAGATAGATAGATAGATAAAATAAGGCACCATAGATTTTAAGTCCCTATAAGCAAGTAGAAGCTAGAAAGTACTAAGTATGTGGTGGGGAGGCTGTGGGTATAGATTCATCCATTCATTAATTCCTTTTTATCTTATATTCATTCAACAACTTATCAAGTTCTGACTATGCATTAGGCAATGGAGACACAAAGTTAGATATAACCTTGCCCTCAAGAAGCTTACACTCAAAAAGAAAAAAAAAAAGCGGCAGCAGTTCACACTCTACATGGCCATCCACATCTGTGGCCCCAAGAACTTAAAATAAATCTTAGTGTTATTAGATTTTATTTTTTTTAAAAGTTACATTCTTTTTTGTTTAATTATTTATTTATTTATTCATTTAAATAATCTCTAAACCCAACATGGGGCTCGAACTCATGACCCCAAGATTAAGCGTCACATGCCCTCTTGATTAAGCCAGCCAGGAGCCCCTATTAGAAGATTTTAATCTAAAATGTGTATGATACCTTTCAATTTAACTATTTTATCTTATTTAATTCACAACAAAATACAAACCACCACCACCACCAAGGTTCAAATGGGCTGCATTACTCCTCCACCTAGTGCACCTCTTAGCTGTAGATTGTGGGCAAAGGGGAGTCAGTTAGCTCTGTCCCACTCACTATGCTGCTTCTTTTATCAGTCATCTAGCAAGTGGTAGCACCAGGGTAGCAACTTCTACTCACAAATCCACATTTTTTTGCTTTTCCAAGAACAATGTAGTTCTCAGGATAGGATACATTTTAGGGGATACACACGGAAGATTCTCAAAATCTCCAATGAGACATAAATGTCTTTCCCATTTGTAAGCATCCCCCCGAAAGATGAACAAAAGGGACCACATGGTCTTAGTACCCTTTAACGCCCAGACACAAGCTCTTCTAAACCAGTACTAAAACCAGTAGACATTGCCCCATTTATAGCTAAAGCAATTCTGAAGAGACACCACATTGTCATTTACTTAATCTTTCAGCACTTGAAGTCAGCTTCAAAGTATCTGCTGAGGACACCATACTGATATCTTTAGCCTTAACTTTTGAATTCCCTTGTCTTCCCAGAACAATCCAGAACAAGTACTACAATCACTAGTCCTAGCAATTTATTTATTTTTGTTTCATTTTTATCATCTCTCTCAGAAATTCAAACCAGTTGACGTTTTACATTTTACATATTTTTTGAAAGACATTAATGATAATTTTTGCAAATCCAAAAGATGACCTATTAAAATCAAAACCAAGGAAAAGTATTTTTAGGTATTTATCTAAGAGAGTATGAACTATAGATTAATGCACTGTAAGAAAGAGGGTTCCTCCTCTTCTTATGTGTTTGGGGGTTAGGAGGGAACTGACAGAGTAAGCCAAGGTAAGTCTATGACCCAACACTGCCTGAAGACTGAAGTCCAAATCCCGATAACCTCATACTCAAAATGCTCCACAACATTACCTAAATGCCTTTCCAGTCTTATCACCCTGCACTTCCCCAAAATGAACCAGAGTATTCATCCCCAACTGGACCTGCACTTCCCTGCTACACCTCCATTCTGAGGTTCAGTCACGCCTTGTCTGGAATGCTTCTTCCTCTCCCTGCTGACCATTCTCTCCCTGGTGAGCATCTGCCAACCTTCAATGACCACCCACTTCAAATGCCCCCTCCTTCATTATTTGCTATATGTAGACTAATGCTCCCTCATTTCAGCTGGCTTACAAAGATGCATAAAACATCAGAAGATGGCATAAATCATCACTCCCTCAACTCTGTCCTGCCTCCCCTACTTGTTACAATGGAAAGAGAGCCTTCCTTCACCTCAGCCCCATCACTCTTGGCTTCTATCATTCCTACAGCACGTGGCACCAGCTGCCCTGTACTGGAGCCATGAACTCATGCATCTCAACTCTCCTATAAGACTACACATTTTCTAAGGGCAGGGAAGGAACTTTTTGCAATTGTGTACATCCCACCTCTTAGCTCAGAGCTTACAAACTATTCCAATAATACTTGCTGAATAAAGTTTAACATTATATCCAGATTAGCAAAAATAAAACCCAAGTATGTACCCCTTGAATATACCAGTGGTCCATACTTGGTTTGGGATCCACTCCTAACATCATCTAGCTGATGCTGGCTGTTCAGCTTTCCATGGTGGAATGGCCATATTGACTAAACAGAAGTTATTTAAAAATATGTGATATAAGAAAAAGACTGATTTCTAGCGAGAACTGGGGAGTGGGGGTCTAGAGTAGATAAGGAACTTCTAGAGGACAGACAGCAAGGGGCACAAGGCACTTGGTAAACAAGACTAATTAAAAAACAAAACAAAAAAAACCCTTGAAACATCAATTTTGTGAAGGCAGTACAGTTTCAAAAGAAAACTATTTTTTCCCTAGCTCATCTATTGCACACTTCCTTTATTCCAGCCCATTGTTTCTCAAAGTGTGGTTCCTAGATTCTCAGCCTTACTTGGGAACTTGCAGAAATGAAATTCTCCAACCCCATCACAGACCCAAAGAATAAGCAACTCTAGAGATGGGACCTAGCAGTCTGTTTTTCAACATGCCCTCCAGGCGATTCTTACGCATGCTTACATTTTAGAACACATTCAAGTACCTGCAGTTTCCCAAAGAGGTCAGCTCTTTCTCGTCTCCACACTTTTGCTCCTGCTGTCACTGCTCCACGGAATGTTTTTTGCTCCATCTATTCTCAATAGACTGAACTTAGTTTTCAAGGCTCAGCTCAAAAGTCTTGATACCTTCCTCAACCCAATGAACAGAATTAATGGCTCTCCCAAAGCTTCATTCTGCCCTTCCTTCTGGTGTTGACTCCTGTCACAGGCTGTCCCTGTGTCTGCTTCCTCCATCTGACTGCAAACACATGAGTACAAGGACATGTCTCACTGACAGCTCTGCCCCCAACTCACCTTCCTTTATTCAACTGCAGCCCTTTGATTTGGTAGAGGAAAGAAAATTATTCTTCTGCAATAAGCCTCTGATTGACAATGAGCAGCCTGCTGAGAGTCATCCAAGCCCTCTAGCCCTAATGAAGATTAATAAATATCCTTATCAAGGAACATCTGAAGTCCAGGGGGCAGTTGTTGAAGGCCCCTCTGGCAATGGAGAAATCTCTTAAAGAGCACCATAGTCAAGGCTTAGCCACAAACATATTTAGGATTTTATAAAAAATGTAAATTTCATTGAGAAATTATTCCCTCTGCTCAGTAAAATATGGATTGATTGGATGAGCACTGGATTTGGAGTTAGATGAAGCCCCAGGAGGACAGGGCCTTGTATGTGTCTTGGCTAGCACTATGGTCCCATGCTGAGCTCAGACATTTTGTCAGATGCTGAAATTAGAAGACACAGATAGGAGTTCCATCTTTGTCCCTTTTAACTAGGTACCCTCAAGCAGGCAAGTCAATCTCACAGTCTTGGCCATTTATCAGTGAAAGACAGCAAAGTCAGAAAATTATTATAACTATCAATAAATACTTTACCTCCTTATCTTATAGTTTACTAATTGCTTTCACATTCACTGTCTTGTTTGATCATTAAACTAGAAGGCCTCCCTTTTCATCAGGTCAGACTTTGCCTCTTCATCCGCAGCCCTGAACACAAGCCAAATGATTTCAGGTATCGAAACTTTAAATTACCCGAAGGAGCTCATTCTGATTAACCATTATGCATTCAGAGATTCTCAGATAACCTTTCTCCAGTGACAGTGATCTTTTTTTTTTAATTCGTTTATGTTTTGAGAGACAGGGAGAAACTGGGCGCACAACTGCGAGCACACGAGGAGGGAAGGGGCAAAGAGAGAGGGAGAGAGAGAGAATCCCAAGCAGGCTCCATGCTGTCACCACAGAGCGTGACTCGGGGCTCAAACCCACAAACTGTGAGATCATGACCTGATCCGAAATCAAGAGTTGGACGCTTAACCAACTGAGCCACCCGGGCACCCCTCCATTCACAGTGATCTTGAGTTTAACTTGGGCTATTTGAGGATAAGAAAAGGGATAAAACAAATTGCTATTATTGTTGTTTTTCCAAAATTAATTCACTTGCATGACAACTTTGCTAAAAAAACATCATTGAATTTATGTGAGCTGTGTTTCATGGCTGGCACCTTACTGACCTGATAACACTTAAACTCTGCAAGAACTAAGCCACTCTTGAAAATACCACCTGGACCAAAAGAATGTCCCAATGAACCTAAACCTGAGGACAGAGAAAGGAAAAAGGGACACTTCATCAGAATAAAATGCTAAGAGAGCCTTCAGATGAAAGAATTCAGGAGCATGAAAATTTTGGGTTTGTTCCCAAAGGTTATAAATACTAACTTGATATTGAGCTAAAGGTTCAATTATGTACTAAGTTGGTACTGTCCTTCCACCAAATTATTGATGAATAGCATTAAAACCTAAGCAGAGGCTCATTTATCAAACCTCAAAATTCTGTTTTGCATTGATTTTTATCTATAAACAGTACACTTTGAGCATGTATCATCAAGGACAAAAAAAAGAGGAACCAATATAGCTACAAAGGATGGCATTTAAGATGACAAAGTGAAATGAGACAAAAAGTCTACTTGTGACTTTGATCATTCACTGGAAATGAGCTGGTTCTGAACTTGCTTTTCTTTCATTTCAACAGTTTAATCTAGATTCTGAGCACCAGCTATGGGAACAATGTGTGAATGCAGCTGGTACTTTCTAGCTAAGGCATTCAAATTGCTTGATCAACATCAGTTTGAGGTCACAGATTGTCATGCATCACTTTGGATTTTACAACTGTGATCTGTGGGGTAGGTTTACTCTTTTATTCATAGAGTGCAGAGGGCCCCAATTGGGAATTTGTTGTAGGGAATAAGGTTTAGACAAGTAGACCTTGGTCCAATGCTTAATTACCATGCCTGGTCCTCTTACACACATTTACCAATTTTTTTTTTTCAACGTTTATTTATTTTTGGGACAGAGAGAGACAGAGCATGAACGGGGGGGGGGGCAGAGAGAGGGAGACAGAGAATCGGAAACAGGCTCCAGGCTCTGAGCCATCAGCCCAGAGCCTGACGCGGGGCTCGAACTCACGGACCACGAGATCGTGACCTGGCTGAAGCCGGACGCTTAACCGACTGCGCCACCCAGGCGCCCCAATTTACCAATGTTTTAAACTCAAATTCAACCCAAATTCTATTATGACGGCAACTGCTAAAATCGCTTGTTTCTTGGTTCTCCAGCAAACTGAAGGGGATTTCATCATTTTTTAAATTAGAAAAAAAAGGTGTTATTTCTTGGATCTTTAAACTATTTATTGAATTTATCAATAATAAAGTAAATAAATGTCAACTATTTCCCCCAAAACCTTTTGCTTTTTATCATGAAGAAGGCACCCTACAAACCTTCCGTCTTACAAAGACCATCCATCCACCTCACCATTGGAAAAGACAGTTTCTCATGTTTCCTCTGTGGTTGGCTTGGATTTTTTGAAGGAGGCATGTCTGTGTGCAGTGAGTTATCATTCAAATATTCTTGTAGCTTTATAGCTCTGAATTGCTTAAAAGTAAATAAAAATTTAGTTTCTTATCAAGTCTAAAGTTCTTTCACAATTGGGCTTTATGAGCAAACTATCTGTAACTCTACTTAAAGATAAAATACCTTCTGATGAAACAAGTGTTTTAAATAAGAAACTCCCCAATCATCACTCTAACATGTGCCCTTTCTGTGCTCATGGTGTTACTAAAAAGCAACTTGCTTTTACAGAAGCCATGCTACATGCTTCTCACCAAAAACAGGCAATCAGTAGTTTGAGACAGAATAGTACAGAAAAGATCATTAAAGCCGAAAGACCCTCACATCCTGTGATCTTTTATGTCAGCAAAATTTCCAGCAATCAAGCTTGTGTAACCATTTTATAACCCATAAACTTGCACATAGTACAAAGGCCTCTTTCTCATTCTCCTTGATTTTCATCATCATCAAGAAGAAAATGTGGAATTGGATCTTTGTTCAGGGAAAGAGCTGGGTGATAATGATGACTTCTTGGATGTTGTGATGGGTTGAAATGGATGGAGGCCAGAAGCTAGGGGCCTTTCCTTTCATATCCATACCACATGCCCTGGGAAAGCACAAACCAGGAGAAAGTGAAACAGAAGCGAGAATTGACAGGACTCAGCACAGAGAGGGAAGAATGCTTTCAGTTGGATTCCATGTTGAGACTCCCATGAGAGAGTAATTAGGTTCATCAAGAGGTGGATGGGAGGCATTTTCTCAAGGGCAACTCACTGGTCAAATTTGGGGACTGCCAGTTCTGACTCTAAACTATTGTCTCTAGGGGCACCTGGGTAGCTCAGTTGGTTACGTGCCTGATTCTTGATTTCAGTTCAGGTATGATCTCACAGTTAGGAGGATTCTCTCTCTCTCTCTCTCTCCCTCTCTCTCTCTCTCTCTCTCTCTCTCACTCTCTGGCCCTCCCCTGCTCGAGTGTGTGCGCACACATGCACTCTCTCTCTCAAAACAAACATTATTTTTAAAAAGTAAATTGTTATCTCTTACCTGGGGGCCTTCCCTGAGGTATCTATGCTGACCTCCAACCACAACAAGTCCACACTGACATCAATTTTGACTGATGTCATAATAAAAAAAAAAAGAAGTAATCCCTCTATACTTCACCAAACCTCCCCCTCCACCCTGGTAAATCATCTCTCAAGCTCTGTCCTCTCAGCTGCTCTCTCTTCTTAACTGCTTTATAAGAATAAGCATCACTACCAGTTGAAGATGGTGATCAACTACATTATGAATGTCAGTGGAAGAGATGTGCCATCAACAACTCCCTCAATGCTGTGTGCACAATGAAAAGGCTGTGTTTTGATTTGCAAAATGGCTTTTTGCAACATCTGTTCCAAGTAAACAAATATTCCAAACCACCTTTTGAACTGAGATTTTGAGTTCAGAACTACTGCCTTCTTTCTTGTTTTTCCAAGTAGACAGTCTGATCACAATTCTCTCTTAAACCTATCCCCACAGCCATCACCGTCCACCTCGTGGTAGTGTAAAATATATCTCCCCAATACACTCAGTCCAAGGTCTTCTGCCCCAGAGAAGCGAGGCTACCATATTCTTTCCAGACTCAACTCCATTGTGTGCAGACTCTCAGGACTGCAGCCTGACCCCTCCTCACTCTGTGTACTCAACCTGGAAATGGCCATTTATGGCTTGTGTCTTATCTCTTCCAATGATGCAGACACCCTCCCAGTGGCCACCAAGTTCCCCCATACCTCCTTTTACATTGTTCTCTGAGGTTTTTTGATCCACAGAACATCTCAAACTGGAGTGCCCTGCTGCCAACTCAAATTAAACTTGAGTCCAATAACCGCAAAAAGTTAATGAAATGAGCTAATAGTGAGGAGATGTGAACAGAGGCTCTGCCTACACCACCAACTAACTTATTAGTTAAGCATAACTCATTTTCTCTTCTTATAATAAGGGAATGGTCTAGATAAAGTAAGTAGGATAGCTCTATAATTTTAAATGCCTACCTTCCCCAAGCCAAAATACACTTATTTATTCATGCAATAACTACTGTCTAATATTGCAAAGCTATTTGCCTAGCATTGTGAAGAGTTAACCATTCCCCAAAGAGCTTATCATCTAGAATGGGAAACAACCATATCAATAACTATAAGAAACAGAAAGGCATAATGTCACAACTGGAGGTATTTATAAGATAAAAACATTACAAGCCCATTACCAACACACCAAGCCTGAAACTCATTTTCAGTAGATCTTTTCTCCTCTGCATCTAGTCTTTTACCAAAAACTTTTTCCAAAGTGCCTGAGTGGCTCAGCCAGTTAAGCATCTTACCTTTGATTTGGGCTCAGGTCATGACCTCACGCTTGGTGAGACTGAGCCCTGCATTGGGGTCTGCACTGACAGTGTGGAACCTGCTTGGGATTCTCTCTCTCTCTCTCTCTCTCTCTCTCTCTCTCTCTCTCTGCCCCTCCTCTGCTTGTGCGCATGCTCCCTCTCTCAAAATAAATAAACTTTTAAAAAATGTTCAAAAAAAAAAAAAAAAAAAGAGCCAACATGCTTAAATGCAGGCCTGGGCAACTCTCCCCTATTATGATTTTACCCCTTTGCCAGCACTCTCCAAACTGATCCATAATCTCTCATCAGAATATGAGAATCACCCAATAGGCTGGTTTGACTTGGCCACTGTCTTGCTACAGGTCTAAGGTGGCCTCCTCCATATTATACAATATCCACATCAAATCACTTTACAAAATGGTCCATACTTCAACTCCCTCCCACAAATGGTGGCTGAGAACATACTCAGTGCTGGATGAGATGTCGAAGTCATAGGCTTTAAGCTCTAAGAGCTTACAAACTGTTGGGAAGTTGGAACACATGCTAATATACAATAATCAGGGATACTAAAGATGAGGGGGACACTAGCAGCACAGACAACAGTAATAAATGCTATAGGGTTCAGAAGAGGGAGAGCTACTTTCTGGCTGCAGTAATCAAGAAAGGCTTCTAAGACAAGATCACACGTGACCTACACCTTGCAGTATGGGCAGGACTTCAGGGAAGGAGGCAAAAAGACATTCTGGGCCAAAGGCCCAATGTGACTGAGGCAAGAAAAGGAGGGAGGTTTCAAAACCACCAAATTGTTAGGTGGGGCCTGAGTGAGAGGGCATTTTTTGAAAGGTGTTTACAAGGTACTATCAAGCTTAGTAATAAGCAATGACTAATTTTCTGCTTCAACTAGACTACATGTAAGAAAGTAGAAGAGAAAAATAAAGTTTAATAATCTACCCAAACTGGGAAGAGAGTATCAGCAGGGTTAAAAGAGCCCTAAAATCAGAAAACCTGGGCCCAAGGCCCAGCTTTTGCCAAGGAGGGGCTCTAGCAGCAACAGCAAGTCATTTAACCTCATAGGTCTCGGTTTTCTTATTTGTAAACTGAAGCAGCTGAACTGGCTGACCTCGATGGTCTCTATAGTCCAAAACTAAACCAACTGTATATTATTTCTGTATTAAAACATTCATCATGGGAAAGGGGGGGGGGGTGAAGGGAAAGGAAAGTATCTGTATTCCCTTTCCATATAGGTTTCTCTTCCTGAACTAAAAATTTCTTTTTCTTAAACTCATTAATTCTATGTATATGTCTCCCACATCATAAATGTAATACCTTACCTAAATAATGTTCAGTGTGTGCCCCCTTACCTAAAATTCTGTGGCTCATGAGTTATCCAACAAATTTGTGCAGCAGAGCCTTAGCCTCCTACAAGTGTATCCAATACCGCAGCTCCAGGGTAAAATATCTCTGGATGAGCCATAAGATGTGACCGGATAAATAAAGGACAGAAAAGTGAGAACTCGTTATTCATCTAAAAGACCACTTCGTTTTAATAGCACTAAATGAAGCCTGAAACAGAAGTAATGGAGAAAAAGTAAGGGGTGGGGGGAGTCTTATCTTTTATAAAGTTTCTACTTTAAAATGCAGCTGAAATGCTTGAAGTGTCTGGCAAGGAAATTCGCTGAAAGTTGACATTTTTTGTACTGCATCCAGGGGCCCCTTGCTCCAGGAACGGCACCAAAACCAGAAACCACGGATGCGATTTCACTCCAGCCCTATTGATCTTATGCACCAAAAGGTCAAAGGCAAATAAACCACTCGCAGAATTGAAGTGAAACAGGCTGGATCAGAAAGCCTTGTCAAGCAGCTACCCAAAGTTTAAGAGAGAGAGAGGAATATAGAAAAGTTAACAAAATGCCTAACTTCAAGCAGGGAATCATAATTCAATTCTCAGGGTTACTGTGTAAGCAGCATAAATACATGATTTAACACCTGCCCGCACTCCAGGCTGCCGGACTGGGCAGGTGCACACCCGGAGGTCTGCTGGCGCCGCACTGCACAGCCGGGCGCGGGGAGCCGCCTCTCGAGCGAGGGAAACCGGAGAGACTCCCCTCGAGCCGCTGTGCTACAGAGAAAAAGTGAAACTGTTTTCTGCCTATTCTTCCAGCCTTCCTCTCGGACCCCACCACCGCGCCCCGTACCTGCCGCAGGCGTCGAGCGCGCAGCTCCCGCTCGGGATCCAAACACCCCCAGCTCCACTCTGCAGATACCACGCCGGGGCCACCTAGAGGCTGCGCTCGCACCACTACGCATGCCCGGCCGGCACCCAAGCCAGCAAACTCCAAATCCACTTGCCGGGTTTTAGCTGCGGTTCCTAGGGGAGAGGACCAGAACCCGGGAGCCGGAGTTCTGCCCGGGAGTGGAAGAGGAGTTGCAGGTGCTGGGAGAAGTGAATGGGCGCTGCTGCAACGTTATCCCTATTGCCCACAGTTACCCAGAAAGTACCCTGCTCCAAGCCTAAAGCTGATCATCTACACATTTGGAAAGAGGTTAGTAGAGTGGTCCTCAAACTTGAGCATGAATCAGAATCAGCCGGAGAGCTTGGTAAAGCATAGATCACACATCCAGAATTTCAGATTCAGTTGGTCTATAGTGAGGCCCAACAATGTACATTTCTAACACTTTCTAGGGGAAACTGATGCTACTAGTCCTGGTACCGCTCTTTGCGAACCCTTGGTCTAGAGAAAAGATATTTGGTATTAAAACAGGGAAGTTTTCTCACCACCAACCCCCCTTTTAGGATTTCACATAACACTTCCTCTTCATTTAACAGCCACACCTGCTTTAAAAATAAATAAATAACTACAGCTCACACTCAAACAAAGGTGGGATATTTGCTCTAGCATGTGAATCAAGTAAATGGGATGCAGCCTCAGGAGTTTGGGCATACTTTGCCTGTAGCATAATCTACAGCTTTGATCCCTCCAGTTCTGTCCAGGCAACACGAGGGGTCCCTATTTTGTTGCCTCTTTAACTCAAAGTCCTATGTGGTCCCTTAGTGTCTAGTGCAGTACCGGGTGCAAAATAGGTACCCAAGAAATCCTGAAATGGTATCAGCAGGGCTGGAGAGACGAAGAAGAAAGAAGGCTGTTGAAATCATTTTAGGAACTCAAAGTAAGTGATAAGCAATTACATATGGAAATAAATGGGCTGATAAGGATTTCTACTTGCCTTCCACCTAGAGAAATCAGTGGATTTAGTATCCTTATCGGAGCCCAGATACACAGGAAGACTTGAGTACATAAGTTCTCACAAAATATTTCTTAAAAAATTAAACACACCTCTGCCATGTAACTCAGCCATTCCACTCATAGGTATTACCCAAGAGAAATTAAAATGTATATTTACACAAAGACTTAAACACCAATGTTCATAGCAGCTTTGTTTCACAATAGCCCCAAACCAGAAGGAACCCAACAGGTGAATGGCTAAACAAACTGTGGTATATCTATGCAATACAATACAACCCCACAAAAAAGGAAAGAATTACTCATAGAGTCTTCAACATAAATAAATCTCAAAATTATTACACTAAGTGGAAGAATCCAGAGACAAAAGTATGATTGATTCCATTTACATGAAGTCCCAACTAACCTATAGTGACAAAAAGCAAATCAATATTCCCCTGCAGCCACGGATGGAGGGAGGGATGAGCTGTAAAAGGGCAGTAAAAATCTTTTGGAGATGATGGAAATCTTGTCGTAATTGTAGTGGAGATTTCAAAAGAATATACAACTGTCAAAACTAAATTGGGCATTTTAATTTTATGAAACTTATTTTACATAAATTATTCCCTAATAAAGATAAGAATATAATTAATCAAATATTCCTATGAGTCTTTACTTGGTGGGAATATTGACCAAGGTAAGTTCATGAGGAAGTATAGAACTCAGATATGGTGTAATCTGATTTGAAAGGAAGACAAAAAAAAAAAAAAAAAAAAAAAACAAGAAAGAAAGAAAGAGAACTCATCCTCTGTGGAAGAAGCAAAAAATAATTAGTATAAACTATCTGAAACAACCCATCTCTAAAAGTAAACAACCCCAAGATGTGATTTGTAAATGTATTGCTGATTAAAGTATTTCCCAAGAGTATCTACAAACATAAAATAGCAAATAAAGTATATCATTAGAAATGCACAACCAGGGCATAATAACTATAAAGAAAACCATTATCTGCTGAACTGATTATATCTCTAACAATAAGAAATAAAGTTTTCAAACTGTGTTTCTGGAGCCTGAGGTATCATGGAGATGATAAATAGGCAGGGCTGTGGGTCAAGGACTACAGTTCCAAGAGCCCACTATCATTCTTATATTGAGGTATTCTCTGAGATTTTATTTGATAAAAGAGTTCCCCTGATAATTAAAAAAGCAATAGTTTGAAATCAACATACTTCAGATTGATCAAAAATCAACAGAAATAATGGCATCAGGTAGGAAGAATTTACAGAGAGAAGATGCTATAATTGGTGGGCACAAGTATTATTATGATCATCAAAAATATATACTCTAGTTATAATAGCCATATGTTCCAATTTTTTCATAATAGTCCCAATTTTAATATTTTTTTATCATGTGAATTTATGTCCAATCATGTGTTCCAACTTTTGGTTGAAAAAAATAAAAGCACCAACATAAATCAAAAAAGGGATAATTTTCTGTCTCTTCTACAGTGTATATAAAATACTAGTAATATATTAATATTAACATAGCGAAGTTAATTGTGCTCTTAATATGTGTCAGTCCCTGTTTTAAGCACTTTATAATGTTTTCTCATTGAATATCCATGACAACCCTAATAAGTTATCCTCATTTTATAGGTGAGAAAACAGAGGCACAAAATAGTAATTATTTTTCTCGAAATAAAGACAACTAAATGAAAATTAAATAAAAATTAAATTGAAAATTGTACTTTATTTAAAGACCATCTTTGCTGATTCCACATTTCCCAAGGAGCCTCTGGATTATTAATTTATTTTCCAGGCTTATTGATACTGGGAAGGAGACCAGAAAGAGCAGAAATTTACCACCACCATCATCTTCACCACCATCTCTAATGCCTGTTCCATGTTTTCTATGTGCTAGCTGCTGCAAGAACCTTTTGTTCTTCACCACATTTTAATGCTCACAAGGACAAAAGTGGAGACTCAGAAATATTGAGTAACAGAGTGTGAACAAACAGTGAAGAAAGGATTCCAGCTCGAATCCTACTCCAAATATGTGTTATTATCACAAGTAATCCCTCCAAGTTATAATATATCCCAAACTCTAAATGGAAAAAAAAAAACCCCACCAAGCATTCTGGGTTATAAAGTGAGTCTATGTGAATGTGGTCAGTGTTAGTTCCCTAGAGCCTGATAGTTTCTGAAATGTTTATGACGATAATACCCAACTGCTACCCAGCCCTGATCCTAATCGAAGGCTACTTATGGGTACCAATTTTACCTCCCATTTCAGGAAAAGTAGGTGTGTTTTGAATGACCCTGGGTAATACCAGGAAGTATGTAGGAACATATTTACTTTATTTGACCCCCCCTTTTTTTCCCCTAGAATAAGGGACTAGAGAAGAAAACTATATGTGAAAAGGGCTAATATTCAGTTCATCTCTGGCTTTATTATTATTTTTTTACATCATAGGGAAGAAAAAGAATAATCTGATAAATAAAACAGAAAATAATGCAAATCTCCCTCTCTTTCTCTCTCTCTCTCTCTCTTCCTTTCTCTCTCTCTCTCTCTCTCTCTCTCTCACACACACACACACACACACACACACACACACACACACACACACACAAACACAAGTTTATATAGATTGGATCAAAATAGTTAACCAAGCACATACATCTATATCCTACTTACCATATAAAAACCTTTGAAAATTAGAGAAGATACCTTTTATTTTTATTTTTTTAAAGTTTATTTTTTTTGAGAGAGAGAGAGTGCGGGCAGGGGAGGGGCAGAGAGCAACTGAAGCGGGCTCCAGGCTCCAAGCTGTCAGCACAGAACCTGATGTGGGGCTCAAACTCACGAACCATGAGGTCACGATCTGAGTTGAAGTCAGATGCTTAACTGACTGAGCCACCCAGGCACCCCAAGAAGATAACTTTTAAAAGTAAAAAATATCCTAGGAAAAGAATAAAAACTGCCATCAGCAAACCAGCAATGTTGAGAAAAGACAGACTACAGATAGGGTCATATCTCAGTAAAAGGAAGGGAAATTCATCTCAAATCTTATTGAGGAGTCCAGAGCAAAGGAAGAAGCAGTGAGGGGAAGGCTGTGCACTCTCAAAATTAACAGATCAAGAATTGGGAGGCAGGCACTGAGGAACTCATTAGAGACAGAAATCAGGGAAAGAGGCTTAGAGTAGGTAAGCTAGTCAACAACTTTCACCTCCCCAACTGGTTCTAAATGGTGACCAAGGTACCTACAGACTTCCAGGAAGAACATGAGTCTCTCACACCTTAAAGATAAACTGCCATCATATCCTTACTTCTCCAGTGCTCTTTCTTACACCAAACTGGCAGAGGACAGCTATAGTTAACCAAAAGGCAAAGTGAACAGAGATTCTAAAATATAAAACTGAACAGATAACTAAACATTACCACACATTTGGCAGGAAGGATCAACGTAAGAGAGACACCATTTGTATATTTCTACTACTAATATTAGAGAAAACAGAGCTAGAGATCAGAAGACATTTGAAAAGTATAATTAATACCACTAGAGAAACACGAGATGTTGCATGTACAAAAAGTGTAACTAGATATTTAGGTATTTAAAATTTTGATGACTGAGATAAAAAAAATTAAATGGATGGTCAAGATATCAGAACAAAGACGATGAGAAATTAAAAATTGATAAAGATCAAGCTGAGTAATTATCCCAGAATGAAGTGAGCCTAACAGGCATTGGAAAAAACAGCTTGAGTGCATAGAAGGATGATCAGGGGCAGCTCACTACCTTCCCCATCCTCCCCCAGACACCTTGACCATCCTTACCTGAAAAAAATAAAATCATGTACAACATCAACTGAAGAGATAGAAAATGGGAAAAAGAGTTTTGGAATGTGGCAGAGACTACTGACTGTTCCCAAATATATTTTCATCTATGAAGACAAGGGCATACAGATTAATGAGAAATTATGGATCAGTCAGTAACATATTAACAGATTCTATGGATTGCCCCAACTCTCTTCTTGGATACCTTCCTGGAAAGCCAGACTCTACATTTCCCACATCCATCTGTAGATAGGGTTCCAGATATGATGTAGGTTCCACCAAGTCATATAAGGCATTGGTTGAAAATAAATTGTATGAGAAGAGAGGCAAGCACCATCTTTTAGCAGCCTTCCTGATCCTTTCAGAGTTAGTGCTGCCTTGATAGGCAATTTGGGGATTACTTGTATCCCCATGATGGAGTCCCAAAGATTCTGTAAATTATCTATATCTCTTAATAAACCTCTTTATTCTTAAACTAGCAAAAGAGACTTCAATCCTGACAAATGCACTATCCATCTGTTTAACAAGTTGTCTTTCTCAACATTGATCAGTAAATCAGTAAATAAATGAGAAAACGAATAGTACGGAATTAAAGTAAAAAGTCCAGAAAAACACGTTTAACTATGAGGTTAACCTTCCTAAGCAAGACTCAAAACCCAGAAGATATAAAGGAAGATATATTTGATATAATAAAAATTAAAGTTTCTGTGACAAGAACCAAGTGACAGACTGAGAGTAAATATTCTCAGAATATAAATCAGAAAATAGTTAATATCCATAATACATTAAAATGTTTCTATAAATCAATAAAAAGACACAACCAACTTAAAAACACATACAGTCCTGAGTAGGTAATTTAGAGAAAAAGAAATCCAAATGACAATAGACATACAACCAGATGCTTGAACTTGCTGATAACTAGAGAAATGCATATAAATATATACCTAAGTACCTTACCCTAGACCAATCAAATCAAAATCTCTAGAAGTGCCCAAATACTTTTTAAAAGCTTCCCACTCACATAATTTCAATGTGTAGTCAAGGTTGAGAACCACTGCTCTAACACAGTGCTAACTCAAAGTGTGGTCTACGGACAAGCAGCATCAGCATCATGTGAAAGCAAAATTACTGAGTTCCCTTTCAGACCCACTGAATCAGAATCTCTGGAGCTGAGACTCAGGAATCCATTTTTAATAAGCCCTCCAGGTGATTCTAAAGCATGCCCAAGCTTGAGAACTCAGAATCTTCTTCCTTCTGGCTTTATTTACACTATAATTTTTTTTAATGTTTATTTATTTTTGACAGAGATAGAGTGTGAGCAGGGGAGGGGCAGAGAGAGAGACACACACACACACACAGAATCCGAGGCAGGCTCCAGGCTCTGAAGTGTTAGCACAGATCCCAACACGGGGCTCGAATCCATGAACCATGAGATCATGACCTGAACTGAAGTCGGACGCTCAACTGACTGAGCCACCCAGGTGCCCCATATTTACATTAAAGAACTAGTGGGAGGATAATGACATTTGAACAGATAAAAGTATATTGAGAAAAGCAAAAGTGATGACTGCAAATACAAATAATCACTATCTGCACAGGGCACCTGGGTGGCTGAGGTGGTTAAGCGTCTGACTCTTGATCTCAGTTCAGGTCTTGATCACAGGGTTGTGAGTTCAAGCCCTGTATTGGGCTCCATGCTGGGCATGGAGCCTACTTAAAAATTAAATTAGGGGCGCCTGGGTGGCTCAGTCGGTTGAGCATCTGACTTCGGCTCAGGTCATGATCTAGCGGTCCGTGGGTTCGAGCCCTGCGTCGGGCTCTGTGCTGACAGCTCAGAGCCTGGAGCCTGTTTCAGATTCTGTGTCTCCCTCTTTCTCTGACCCTCCCCTGTTCATGCTCTCTCTCTGTCTCAAAAATAAATAAATGTTAAAAAAAATTTTAAAAATATATATATTTAAAAATTAAATTAAATTAAATTAAAAAAACAAACAAAAAACCCCAAATAATCACTATCACTCAAACAAATTTGATATAATCTTAAGGTCATACTTAAGAGTTTAGCAATAAAAATGATAACAATTCTGGGGTGCCTGGGTGGCGCAGTCAGTTAAGCAACCGACTTCAGCCAGGTCACGATCTCGCAGTCCGTGAGTTCGAGCCCCGCGTCCGGTTCTGGACTGATGGCTCAGAGCCTGGAGCCTGTTTCCGATTCTGTGTCTCCCTCTCTCTCTGCCCTTCCCCCATTCATGCTCTGTCTCTCTCTGTCCCAAAAAAAAAAAAAAAATGATAACAATTCATTACTGAGATAAAGATATCCTTGATATATGAGAAAGTATTCCATGGCCTTATTTCTGAATCATCTCCAAATACACTAGTTCTATTATATAGTCTTAGTAGATGTGAGATTGCCACAATGATAGAAAGACAAACAGCTTTATGCTTAAGTTTTTTAAATATTGTAAGTTCCTCTGTGAGAACTAGATGGTTTTTGTAATTTGTTTTTTTCAGGGTTTCTACTAAATGGGACAAGTCTGTTAATGCAGTTTGGCTGTACAGGATCATTCACTCTGAGTTATTAAGTTTCAGAATGTTGACCTGCTATGTCAATGTAGGTTTTATCCTATTACAACCAATAGATATGTGCCCCTTTTTACCCATCAATCTGTCTGACAATATTCAACACATATTGTCAAAATTATTTTTGAAGCAGGGGAATGGCATAATCGTATTTTGGTTGTAAAAGTGTGCTCTGTCTGCTGTGTAAAACAACTCCAGGGGCACCTGGGTGGCTCGGTTGGTTGAGTGTCTGACTCTCAATTTAGGCTCAGGCCATGATCTCACTGTTCATGAGATCAAACCCTGAGTCAGGCTCTGTGCTGACAGTGAAGAGCCTGCATGGGATTCTCTCTCTCCTTCCCTCTCTGCTCCCCACCAGCTCCTGCTCTCTCTCTCTCTCTCTCTCTCAAAATAAATAAATAAACTTAAAAGAAATAAAAATTGGGAAGCCTGGATGGTTCAGTTGGTTGAGTGTCTGACTCTTGATTTTGGCTCAGGTCATGATCCCAGGGTCATGGGACGGAGCCCAGTGTGTGGCTCTGTGCTGAGCGTGGAGCCTGCTTAAGATTCTCTCTCCCTCTGTCCCTCTCCCCCACTTATGCATGCTCTGTCTAAAATAAAACTAAATGAATAAAGTATTGATTAAAAGAATAATAATAAATTAAAATAAAATAAAATGAAAATGGAAATTATTAGAGTGATGTCACTAAGACAGCAACATAAGTTGTTCCTGACATCGTTCCCCCTCACAAGAAGAGCAACATTCTATTCAAGAACAAGACACCATTGAGAGAATCCTAGAACACAGGGGCTAGGCTGAAGCACCCTCATACACCTCAGAGACCAAGACAGACTGCATTAGAAAAGAGAAGCAGCTACACGTTGAATGTATTGCCACTCGGGAAAGTCCAGCACCATGTGGTGCAGCCTCTCCTGACCTTTCAGTTCTTCCAGTGGGAAAAGAAAGCCCCAAGGGAACACCAGCCTTCCCCAGCACTGTGGGTCACTTTTGGGGAGTCCCTACTCTGATCTTACACCACAGGAATTACAGGGAAATCTGTGGGGCCCAGCCCTGGGAATATGACTGTGACGAAGAAGGAGGAAGGGCTTGCAACAACCAGCACATGGATCTTGGCAAACCATGTCCGTAACTGCTATGCCCAAGTAGTAATCCCAACCAGTGGATTTGCTCATCTACAGAACCAAGTCAGGGACACGCTGACCAGGGAACCTTGTGAAGTACAGACCTGCCTGATTTGGATCCTCAAATGAGGAGTTATTCTGGTCCTAGAACCCAATTTGTCATGCCCAAGAAAAGAGATGAGCCACAGCCCTACCCACTTTGGAGAGTGACTCCCAGCCCCATTTGACCAGAAGGTCTATGAAAACACCTGAAAGCTGTGTGGCCCAGGGGCACTCAAGCAGAGAGAGAGGCAGACAAAGCTGACAATTTGCAGAGCAAAGCTAATAGCACTATTTAGCCAGAGAACATGGGGTATAGGTTGCCTTGATCTGGGACAACAAACAAAGAGCTTTTCCAGTTTTAGAGCTTCTGCTGCCCTCTGGGCAGGAAATCTAATTCATAGCCCTGCTCATTGCTGATTACAGCTTTCAACCTGTCTGATCAGAAAGCTTAACTGGAGCACACAGGAAGCTGCACAGCCCATTTAACAGCTCTACATACAGTGGCGCATGAATAATGATGAGCACAGCCCATGACTTCCTCATCTGCACAGCAAAAACGGCCTTCTCACCTGACCAGGGAATTCACAGCATACTCAGGCCTGATTTGAGCTCCCAAACAATGAAGTACACAGTCCCTGGGCTCTGGCCTGCTACTCTGCCAGGGTAGGAAAGCTAATTCATAGCCCTATCTACTACTGAATATACCCAACCACTTAATTAGCCTGGCTAGAGAATTTAGGCATCCTTAGAACCCATCCTGCAACCTTACCTGGGTAGGGAGCCAAGCCTGCAATCCTACCCAACTGTTCTCAGTCAGTGGCATACACCCCCTTCCCCATCCTTAGAGCTCAAACACTTGCCTTCTTCCAAACTATACTGTAATAGCCGGCCCCATCCACCCAGACATCACAAGCAGATATGCCCAGAAACCAAACTGAGCTAGTGAAGAGAACTGTTTCTGCCAAAGCAAACCTGAGAAGTCTAGAAGGGGAGCCCCATCTCTCAAATGCAGAGATAAAACGTAAGGAATCAAAGATGACAAAAAATCATCTATATACAATACCAGCAAGGAAATCAATAAAGGTCCAATAATTGACCCTAAAGAAATGGAGACTTATGAGCTGTAAGACAAAGAATCCAGAATAATCCTCTTAAGGATGTTTTGTGAACTACAGGAAAACACAGATAACTAAACAAAATTAGAAAAACTATGCGTGAACAAAGCATGAGAATTGACAAAAAAATAGCAACCATTAAACAAACAAACAAACAAAAAACACAGAAATCCTAAAGCTGAAAAATACAATAACTGAATTGAAAAATTTAATAGTTTCAAAAATAGACTTGACCATAGAGAAGACAGAATCAGTGACCCAGAGGATAGGACATTTGAAATAACTCAGAGGAGGGGGAAAAAAAAAGAATCAAAAAGAGTAAAGAAAGTCTATGGCAATTATGGGACACAATGAAAAGAAACAACATTCACATTATGGGAATTCTAGAAGAAGAAGAGAAAGAGAAAGGGACAGAAAGTATATTTAAAACAATAATGATGGAAAACCTCCTGAACCTGAGGAGAGAAATGAACATCTAGATTCATGAGGCCCAAAGGATTCCAAATATGTTGACCCTGAATAGAGTTAACAATGAGACATTGTAATTAAAGTGTCAAAAGTCGAAGACAAAGAATTTTAAGAGCAGCAAGAGAAAAAAGGATGTGACATATAAGGAAACTCCATAAGACTGTAGGTGGGTTTCTCAACAGAAACTTTTCAGGCCAGGAAGAGAATGGGATGACATATTCAAAAATTGAAAGAAAGTAACTGTTAACCAAGACTTCTCTAACCAGAGGTGCCTGGATGGCTCAGTCAGTTGAGTGTAAGACTTCAGTTTAGGTCATGATCTCTTGGTTTGTGAGTTACAGCCTCACATTGGGCTCTGCACTAACAGCTCACAGCCTGGAGCCTGCTTTGGATTCTGTGTCTCCCTCTGTACCTGCCCCTTCCCTGCTTGTGCACGTGCACACTCTCTCTCTCTTTCTCTCTCTCTCTCACCCCCCCCCTTCTCTCTCTTTCAAAAGTAAATAAAAACATTTAAAAAAAAGAATTCTCAACGTTTATTTATTTTTGGGACAGAGAGAGACAGAGCATGAACGGGGGAGGGGCAGAGAGTGAGGGAGACACAGAATCGGAAACAGGCTCCAGGCTCTGAGCCATCAGCCCAGAGCCCGACGCGGGGCTCGAACTCACGGACCGCGAGATCGTGACCTGGCTGAAGTCAGACGCTTAACCGACTGCGCCACCCAGGCGCCCCTAAAAAAAAAGAATTCTCTAAACAGTAAAGTTGTCCTTCAGAAATGAAGTAGGGACAAAGTCTTTCCTAAACAAACAAAAGCTGAAAAAATTCATCACCACCAGACCTGCCCTACAAGAAATGCTAAAGGGAGTTTTTTGAATAGAAGTAAAATAACACTATTAACATCATAAAAACACAAATAGGTAGCATAAATCTCACTGGTAATGGTAAATACAAAAGCATAGTTAGATTCTATAATATGGTAATAGTGGTACATAACTCACAACTCTAGTTTAAAAGTTAAAAAAATGAACTTAGAGAAAATAACCATAAATACAATAATCTATTCTTAATTACACAATATAAAAAATGTAAGTTGTCATAGCAATAACTTAAAAGATGAGGGGGACAAGAAGTGTCAAGTATATAAATTCTATTAAAATTAAGTTGTTACAAATTTAAACATAGGTGTTAAAAGTTTAAGCTATTTTATGTAAGCTTCATAGTACCCACAAGGGAAAATCTTGTAGTAATCACACAAAAGAACACAATAAAAAAGTCAGAGCAAAAGAGGTTAGAGTGGGAGAGAGCCAAAGCATAAGAGACTCTTAAAAACTGAGAACAAACTGAGGGTTGATGGAGGGTGGGAGGGAGGGGAGGGTGGGTGATGGCTATTGAGGAGGGCACCTTTTGGGATGAGCACTGGGTGTTGTATGGAAACCAATTTGACAATAAATTTCATATATTGAAAAATAAAAAAAAATAAAAAAAGCTCTTTAAAAAAAAAAGTCAGAGCATACTGATACCAAAAGACTTCAAAAGACACAAAAAAAGAAAGCATGATAAGGAACAAGGAACAACAGATCTGGAAAACGACTGGAAAAACAACAAAATGTCAATAATAAGCCCTTACCTGTCATAATTACTTTAAACAAATAGATGAACTCTCTACTCAAAAGACAGAATGGCTGAATGGATTTAAATAAACAACAAGAAAAGATCCAACAACATGCTACCTACAAAAGACTCACTTTAGCCTTAAAGACACATAGACTAAGAGTGAAATTATGGAAAAAGCCATTTTAAGCAAAAATAGCCAAAAAGGCAGGGGTAGCTATACTTATATCAGAAACAGTACACTTTACACTACAAATGGTAAAGAGACAAAGAAGGTCATTACATAATAATGGAGGTTAATACATCACGAAGATATAATAATTGTAAATATTTATATGCCCAACATCAGAGCACCTAAATACATAAAGCAAAAACTAACAGAGCTAAAAGGAGAAATAAACAGTAATATAATAATAGTTGAGGACTTTAATATCCCACTTTCTACAATGGATAGATCATCCAGACACAGAATCAATAAGGAAAAGTGTATTTGAACAATGCTATTGACCAAGTGGAACTAACAAACACATATACAGAACATTCTATCCAACAAAAGCAGGATATATATCCTTCTCAAGCACACATGGAACATTTTCTAGGAATGACCATATGTCAGGTCACAAAATTCAAGAAGACTGAAATCATACCAAGTATCTTCCCTGACCACAATGACATGAAAACAGAAATCAATAAGAAAATTGGAAATTCACAAACACAAGAAAATTAAACAACACTCTCTTGAACAACAAATGGATGAAAGAAGAAATTAAAGAGAAAATAAAACAGTAAGAAAAATGGAACCACAACATACCAGAACTGCTGGGATGCAGCAAAACCAGTTAACAATATACACCTACATTAAGAAGCAAGAAAAGATCCCAAATAAACAACCTAACTCTATGCCTTCAGGAACTAGAAAAAGAACAAACTGAGCCCAAAGTTGGCAGAGGAAAGGGCATAATAAATATGAATGCAGGAAAAAAAGAAAGAAAGAAAGAAAGAAAGAAAGAAAGAAAGAAAGAAAGAAAGAAAAGAAAAATAACAGAAAAGATTAACCAAACTAAGAATTGGTTCTTTGAAAAGATAAACCTGACAAACGCCTAGCTAGATTAATGAAAAGAAAAAAAAAAAAAAAAAAGAGAGAGAGAGAAAGGACCCAAATCAACAAAACTATAAATGAAAAATAATACGTTACAATACATACAATACATATAATAGATTAATGAAAAGAAAAAAAAAAAAAGAAAGGACCCAAATCAACAAAACTATAAATGAAAAATAATACATTACAATTTTTGGATATGACATCTAGACCACAAGCAACAAAATAGAAAATAAATAAGTGAGATTACATCAAACTAAAAAGCTTTTGCACAGCAAAAAATAAAAAATAAATAAAATAAAAATAAAATCATCAACAAAATGAAAGACAATCCATTATTTGGGAAAACATTTTTGCAAACCATATACCTGACAAGGGGTTGGTATCCAAAATATAGAAAGAGCTCATACAGGGCACTTGGGTGACTCAGTCAGTTAAGGGTCCAACTTTGGCTCAGGTCATGATTTCACAGTTAGTGGGTTCAAGCCCCACATCAGGCTCTGCACTGACAGCTCAGAACCTGAAGCCCAATTTGGATTCTGTGTCTCCCTCTCTCTCTCTGCCCCTCCTGCGCTTGTGCTCTCTCTCTCTCTCAAAAATAAGTTAATAAACTTAAAAGAAAAGAAAGAGATCATAGAATTCAACAACAAGAAAACAAATAACCCAATTAAAAAATGGGTGGGAACACCTGGGTGGCTCAATAGGTTAAGCAGTCGACCCTTGATCTGGGCTCAGGTCATGATCTCTGATCTTAAAGTCACGAGATCAAGCCCCGCGTAGGTCTCTGCACTGAGTGTGGAGCTTGCTTTAGATTCTCTCTCTCTCTCCCTCTGCCCATCTCCCTCTGCCTCTTTCTCTCAAAAAAAAAAAAAAAAAAAAGGAAGAAAGAAAGAGAGAAGAAAGAAAGAAAGAAAGAAAGAAAGAAAGAAAGAGGAAAAAATGGGTAAAAGACCTGAATAAACATTTCGCCAAAGAAGATACATCTAGGGCCAACTGGTACCTGAAAAGATGCTCAACATCACTAGTAACTAGGGAAATGCAAATTAAAACTACAGTGAGATATCACTTCACTCCTGTTAGCATGGCCATTATCAAAAAGACAAGAGACAACAAATATTGGCATGGATATGGAGAAAAGGGCAGCCTTGTGCACTGTCGTCGGGATTGTAAATTGGTACAGTTATTACGAAAGAGTACAGAGGATTCTCAAAAAATTAAAAATAGAGCTACCATATGATCCAACAATTCCACTTCTGGGAATATATCCTGAGGTAATGAAAACACTAACCTGAAAAGATATCTGCACTCCTATGTTCATAGCAGCATTATTTACAGTAGAAAAGATATCCTACCATTTCTGACAACATGGATGTATCTTGAAGGCATCATGCTAAATGAAATAAGTCAGACAGAGAAAGACAAATACTATATGATCTCACTTACATGTAGAATTTAAAACAAACAAAATCCCACCAAATTCACAGGAAAAGAGATCATATTTGTGGTTAGCAGAGGCAGGGGGTAATAATAGGGGAAATAGAGGAAGGTAGCCAAAAGGTACAAACTGCCAGTAAGATAAATAAGTACTAGGAATATAATGTACAACATGATGACTATAGCTAATACTGCTGTATGGTATATAGGGAAGTTGTTAACAGAGTAAATCCTAAGAGTTCTCATCGCAGGGAGAAAATATTTTTTTCTTTTATTCTTCTTTTCTTTTTATTGTATCTATTTTTTTTATTATTATTTAATGTTTATTTATCTTTGAGAGAGAGAGAGACAGAGCACAAGCAGGGGAGGGGCAGAGAGGGAAACACAGAATCTGAAGCAGGGTCCGGGCTCTGAACAGAGCCCAACGCAGAGCTCAAACTCTTGAACCGCAAGATCATCACCTGAGCCAAAGTCAGACAATTAATCAACTGAGCCACCCAGGTGCCCCTCTTCTTATTGTATCTGTAGGTTAAGATGATGTTAGCTGAACCTATTGTGGTAATCATTTCATAGTATATGTAAATAAAACCATTATGTGGTATGCCTTAAACTTACACAGTAAATGTGTCAGTTATTTTTCAATAAAATTGGGAAATTTCAAATGAAAATTATTAAAAAGTATTTAAAATGCAAATTTCAAGTAGCATGTACCAAGGAAGTGTATATTGAAGTCCATTCCAGTCTAGAAATCAACTTGTAAAATTGTATTTTTATCTCATTTCCTTAAGATTTCTATTTTAGCGTATATTTTATGATGTGAATTATTCAGTAAAATCCTGACATAATACCATAAACGGAGTAAAAAAAAAAGTTCAACACATTATGATGGAACTTGCAGAGCAGCCAGGAGTTTGGACTTCTGAGAACCAAGTCCATTTTGCTCACACTTGGGTTCTGGTGCCACCTGGTGGTCATTTTCCTCCCTAGTTTTAATCATCAAAGGGGACAGACAATTCTATACACATGTGGGCTGAAACTTCTAAGACATTGGTTGGTGCCCCCCTGTCAACCTGAATGAGACACTGGGCTTAGGAAATACCAAGGTCTCAAGGACAGGATTCACCTACCTCATCCTCTCTGCTTTCTGACTCACTCTCCCCATCCCCACATTCCACTCCCCTAAGAATAAAAGGGGGGGGGGGGGGGTTGAAGAATACAGACACCCAGGCACCCCTAGTCCTTATCTTTAAGAGATGCAAACTGAAGTATCTGTAGATAAATTCATTAGATGCTGAAGATTTTCTTTAAAATAATACAATTAGGGAGGGGGGAAATGGGAGGGGTGGTGATGGATGAAACAAAGACTGGCCATTTGTGACAATTGTCGAAGTTGGGTGGTTCCTTATTCTATTCCCTCTACTTTTGTATATATTTGAAACCTTCCATATTAAAAAGTTAAACACACACACACACACACAAAAAGGACCTAGGGTACACCTGGGTGGCTCAGTCAGTTAAGCATCCAACTCTCGATTTCAGCTCAGGTCATGTTCTCATGGTTTGTGAGTCTGAGCCTCATTTTGGGCTCTGCTCTGACAGCACAGAGCTTGCTTGGGATTCTCTCTCTTCCTCTCTCTCTCTCTGCCCCTTTCTTGCTAGTGCTATCTCTCAAAATAAATACATAAACTTAAAAAAAAAGCACCAGAGAAAAATTTAAGATGAAAAATCCAGTACAAAGTTAGGCATATGAAATAGAAAGCTCAGAGAGAGATCTGAATTTGGGAGTAATAAGCAGGTGGAAAACTAACTGAAGTCTGAAAAGTGAATAAGGTCACGTAGGAATAAAAAGAGAAAGGAAGTTAAGTTAGAATCCTGAGGAATAACAGCAGTTGAATGGCAAAGTAAGCGTTGCTAACAAGTGAGTAACATAGGCCAAAGGGAGAGAGTGTCCTAAGATAAAGGCAGTCATCTACACTGTCAAACGCTGCTGAGGGGTCACGAAAGGAAAGGACTGGTTAACATCTTTTAAGTTTTATTTATTTAGGTACTCTCTGCACCCAATGTGGGGCTTGAACTCATGATCCTGAGACCAAGAGTTACATGCTCTTCTAACTGAGTCAGCCAGGTCCCTGATCAACATCTTTTGAAGGAAGCTGTATGAAAGTCACTGTGACTTTGGTGAGAAGCATTTAAGAGAAGCAAATGAGGCAGAGGGAATAGTTCATATAGGTTTAGGATTTGAGTGGGAGGTGAAGAAATAGAATTAGCTTGTATGAAAAACTCAAAAAGTGTGCTGGGGGAGAGAAATATATGAGTACCTTAAGGGAGGATGTCTGCTTATAATGACAATTGCTCATTTATTGATCTACTGCTAAAGAAGCTTGATTTCTTGATCTGCTACTGTGCTGTTGTTGTGTCCTGCACCGCTCTGCCTGATTTGAGTGTATCTTTGACTGTCACTTTATATAAAATCTTCCAGTGCCTCTCCAGAGCTTACTGAGATTTGTACAAGTATCTCAATTGGGCCACTCTAAATGTTCCCTAACATCAGCTGAACTGGATCACTAGTCTCTCCCTCCATATGCTTTTTGTTCATACCGCTGCCTCTTATTACAAAATATTCTTCTTCTCCAGTCTCTGCCTCTTCATATCCTGTTTATTCTTCATGTCCCATCTCAGATGTGGTGCCACATTATCCTTGAGGAACTTCCTGGTCCACTTCCTCTCTAGAGTATACTTAATCTCTTCCTCTTCTATTTTTCCAATACATGTTGTTTTTATTTCTTGTGGCATTCATCAGATTCTGCTTTACTTCTAATTTTCTGAGTTCATATGATGCCCTTATATATCTAAAGTTTGCACACTATTTGAGACTGACTTTATTGTCCTCCTCTTTGTGTCACAGAAGTATCTAACAAAATATCTTGCCTAAAAATAACTTTTTGAATTAAACTGGATTCTCAAAGCTCTATTGTTTCTAATATATACTCTTTCGGAATCCTAATGCTATTCAGTTGTTGTCTTCCATATAACATTATAATTTTTATAATCTTTCTTCATATGATCTAAAAATAATATCTAACATTTGCTACTTTTTCGTTGATAAACCTTTCCTATGTATAATCTAATCCAAGCTTTAAAAAAGTATATTTACTTTTTAAAAAATTTGGAGTATCATAACCATATAGATACAAATAGTAATATAACACCCACGCAAATACAACAAATGTTAAATTTTCCATGATTTTTTTAAATTCAATGTTTATTTATTTTGAGAGAGAAGTGCAAGCAGGGGAGAGGCAGAGAGAGAGGGAGACAGAGTCTGAAGCAGGCTCCAGGCTCTGAGCTGTCAGCACAGGGCCCGATGGGGGGGGGGCTCCAACTCACAAGCCAGGAGTTCATGACCTGAGCCGAAGTCGGACGTTCAACCGACAGAGCCACCCAGGCGCCCCTAAATTTGCCATGATTAATTCAGATCCTATTAAAAGAAAATCCTCACAGATAAGTTGAAACGTCATCATGTCACTCCCTTCTCTCTCTCTCTCTCTCTCTCTCTCTCTCTCTAGGGGTACAACTCTCCTAGAGTTGATATATACCCTTCCCAGCCATGTTTTTCTAGTTTTGTTATATATGTATGTATACGCACCTTGCACAAAGTCTTATTTTGTGGTTTTAAAATGACATATAATACAATACTATTATGTATCCCTTTGCAATTTGCTTTTTTCACTCGTTATTGTCAAGATTCATCTTTGTTGGCATATACTGTGTATCTCCCTTTACTAAGAAAAGGGTCTTAGTAAAGGGTCTGTGGGTAAAAGGGTAATAGGGTCTGTGATTCTATTACCTCTATTACCTGTTATTTAATCTTTACCATAATCTTGTGAGGTAGATATTATTAATCCTATTTGATAGATGAAAAACTGAAGTGCAGAGAGGTTAAATAATTTTACTGAGGTCATATAATTTCTAGCAGATGGCATGAGAGCTTGTGCAGAGCCTCTAACTCCTAATCCCATGTTCTTTTCACTCTAGCATTCAACTATTTAATAAATACTTACTGAACACTATGTGCCAGGCACTATTCTAGGTCGTGGGTATCTAAGCAGTGAATAAGACAAGATACTGCTCTCAGGAGTTTATTGTCTAATTGGAGGAGGCAGTCAATAAATAATATGTAACGTATAATTTGGTTCTAAGGGCTTTGAAGAAAAATAAAGCAGAATGGAGTGGAAAAGAGTGTAAGTGTGCTATATACCATATGAGGCTCTCCGGTGACATTTCAGCAAACATCTGAAAAGGAGTGACGAAAGAGAGGAGTGTTCAAGATTAGGGCAGAAGGTACAGCAAATGCAAAATCCCTGAGGCAGGAGCATATTTGGCTGTCATTCCATCACTTTGATGTTTCTTTTCAGCTACTGTACCAACAATTATCCTCTTGTACCATGAATCAAATGTAAACACACTGCATAGCTTTGCCTGATTAAATACATAATTTTGACATGTTAAGTCTCTTCTAATGGCCATTTTTCAAATAAACAAATTGGGCCGGACTAAAAAAAGTCTACAGCCCAAATCCACTGATTTACTTTAAAAATTAAATCATGGATAATTGACGCCCATAACGGTGACATAAATTATACACAGTACTGCTGGTGATTTGATGAAGACACCTGCAAAAACGTTCAACCCCCTTTTTAAATATTAAAGGTAGGTAATATCCTCAAGGAAGCTTGAGTGACTTCAAGCGGAAAAACACCTGCTGAAACAGGACAGGGAGGAGTCTCTTATCTTTCATCAGAAAGGATGCCTGGAGAGTGGTAGGAACCTGAGGGCTTTCAACCACGGGGAGATCAATTCTCACGTTTGTGATGCGAGGGAGGCAAGCCTGGTGCCCGTCATGACTATATCTTCCCTAGAACCAGGGGTCTTGTCTCGGTGAGCCTCCCAGGCTAGGAGTAGCAAAAGAGGGCGGCTGAAAACCAAAACTCGCCACGAATCTCGCCCGCCCCGCCTTCCTCCCTACGTCGGACACACGGTAGGAAACCAAACCTGAGCGCGCTCAGCCTGCTTGCCCCACCCCCTTTCGGCTTCCGGGCCTCCCCCGGGTCCTACGCAGAAAGAGCGGCGCCTGGAGAGCTCCATCAGCAGTGGCTTCCGGGAGGAGTTTTGGGCCCGGCGAGCCACCGTCGGATACCGCGCCTTCCCACCAGAGGTAGCTGTGGAGACGCCGGGAGCCCATGTCGGCGTCGTTGAGGAGTGCGGCGCATCCTCAACATGGGCGACCACGGCCTGGAGCTGGCGTCTATGATCCCCGCGCTGCGGGAGTTGGGAAGGTAGGGTCAGGCTCGGCCGCTCTGGGTCCCGAGTCCTCCTCCGACGGGCCTGGCCGGAATCTCACGTGTTCTCCCTCCCCTGCGGCGCGCGTGCCTGCCCCGAACCCGTCAACCCCGGCCCTTGTAGAGGTGTTCCGCCTGATTTGAGCGCTTCTCCCTTAGGCGGTTAAAGATACGCGGGTCGTCGCCGCAGACCTTCAGAAAGCCGGTCCAGGGGAGGAGAGGCGCTCGCTGACCGCTCTAGAGCGGCGCCCCGGAGCTTGTTCCCAACCCGGGGTTGCCCTCTGCAGCTGGAAGGAACGGTCCCTTCTGACCACTTTTTGGCCACTTTCTGTACTTATTTGCTTCCCAGAAACCTATGTCCATAGATGAGGGACTTGACCCACGAACTTTCCCCAATTTCTATTTTTTGTGATCGCTCGTGGAGGAATTGGGTTTTTAGCTTTACGTTTTGACCCAAATTGCTTCTTTTAGAAGAAAAATCACCAGTTCTCTTTTTGTGCAAAGAAGGCCAATTGCTAGAAAAGGCAGTTGGTTTCTTTCTTCAAAGTGAAACCATAGGGCGTTCTGAAGATGTGACTCCTATATTTGATCAGTCAGCCCCCAATCTGTTATTTTAGTCAGAAAACCCAGGGACCTTGCCACAACGTCCACAAAATATAAACGTGTACAGAATGTTTCCAAAGTTTGGAAATAATTTAATATATTAAATTTTTCTTTTATCTGCAAAAGCCTGTTTCTGTAAACAGAAGAGTAAAATCAGGTAAACCAGTGTTCTACCTGAAAAGAAGGGTAGGATGTTGATGGCTGCCATCCCCCTTCAGCACACTGGCAACCTTCCCTCAACCAGGCCTGAAAGAAGGCAGGGTTGTTGTTTTGTTTGCTTTTTTTTTTTTTTTTTTTTTTTTAATTGTAACCCACTGCTTGTAGGCTTGTACCACTACTGCACTTGAACTATCAGCTGGAATTTTTTAGGCTGTTTGAAAACTTAGAACACGAAGTCAAAACTGATACAAAGCCCATAGGATATTTAATTCTTTTCTGTGGTTCAGTTGTGTTCATCTCTACTTGTTGGCCATACAAGGATATTTAGTTTTCCTCAGTCACATAAGAGGATAAATGAAGGAACCACACACGTCTTAACTGAATTATCCTGGTTTTGTGTGTGTTATTTCACTTTGCATGAATGTTGCAAGCATATTCTGTGTTAACATTTTATAAAGTAGCATGAATACAAGTGCTCGTTTTAAGAAATTGATGTACAGATTTCATGTTTAGGCTCAATGTGAAGTTCAGGATTTTTTCTCCACCTTGTTTTAATGTAGAATTAACTGATTAATACTTTTCTTCCCTCTTTTTTCTTCCTTTAAGAGATTGTTAATAAAAGTAATAGTATCTTGGATTTATTTATAGCCTCTTACATCAACAGAGCTTAAGTTACCTTTCATTTCATTCAATTGTAGCCATTCTAAGTGAAAGAATAGAAAAACTGACTGATAGAGAATTGTATAACAATAGTTTTTAATTTTCATGATCTTCTCATTGCAACTGCTTCATTCATGCTTACTCAGTCTCACCGAATCTCCCTGATATAGAATGGACTAAATATTATCACTATTCAGTGAGAAACTGAGTCACAGAGGGGCACCTGGTGGCTCAGTTGGTTAAATGTCCAACTTTGGCTCGGGTCATGATCTCACGGTTCATGGATTTGAGCCCCACCTCGGGCTCTGTGCTGACAACTCAGACCTGGAGCCTGCTTCAGATTCTGTGTCTCCCTCTCTCTCTGCCCCTCCACTGCTTGTGCTCTCTCTGTCTCAAAAATAAGATAAAAACATTAAAAAAAAAAAAAAAAGAAAGAAAAACTGAGCCACAGAAATTGAAGAAGCAAAATCAAAAAGATAACGGTTCTTCATTAAATAAAGTAACTATTGGGGCGCCTGGGTGGCGCAGTCGGTTAAGTGTCCGACTTCAGCCAGGTCACGATCTCGCGGTCCGTGAGTTCGAGCCCCGCATCAGGCTCTGGGTTGATGGCTCAGAACCTGGAGCCTGTTTCCCATTCTGTGTCTCCCTCTCTCTCTGCCCGTCCCCCGTTCATGCTCTGTCTCTCTCTGTCCCAAAAATAAATAAACGTTGAAAAAAAAATTAAAAAAAAAAATAAAGTAAGTATTGTTATTAATAAAGTAATAAAAATGGGGGCCTGATCCAAGTATGCCTTTTTCTTTCACTACCCCCAAGCTAAGGAGCATCTAGTTTCCAACTGTAGTTATATCTGTATCCAGATCTCTAATGTGTTGTGTCGGTAGAGTTTGATTTGTACCATAATAGGATTAATTGATTTTGGTCAAGTCTTCACATAAAGAAGGATTTCTTCACTTTTAACACAAGTTAGAAGTTATATCCCGTTTACTTAAATGAGTGATTTGTATTCCAAAGCAACCTAATGTATATAGTGTTTAATTTACTGAATGTTGAGATTTAAACACTGAAGTTTCTGTTCAAACTATGAGTTGTGTTCTGACTTTGTGAGAAGTTTTAATTATATATTTGAAATGAAAATATGTTCTGACTAAACAAATACTGCCTTAGGAATTATCTACTTAGATTTATAATAACTGTTCCAATTACAATTATTTTATATTTCAAAGTATACCGAGATAAAGAGTAACAGGCTTTTTTAAGGCAGTATTAAAAATCTGAAACAATGAAAAAAAACAGTTTCAGAGCTGAGTTTCAGATTCCAACCAAAAAGGCCTTTTCTCCCCCCCCCCCTTTTTTTTTTCATTAATTGACTGCCAGTTCTATTTCTGAAAAAAGTGAGGTGTCACTGTTTTAATATGTGGGCTTTTCTATCTCAGGGATAAATTTTGCTTCACTGTTTTTTCTTATTAGCACTCTTTTCTCTACATAGTCTTTCAGGGTGATCTCATCCACTCCTGCTTTCAACTATCCATCTGCTATTTGATGATTCCAAATGTGTTTCTCCAAATCATATCTATCACCTATAGAGCTATTTAAACAACTATATACTGGCAGTTTTAGCTGGGTGTGCTATGAGCAGTTAAGACTCAACATAGTCAATACAAGTTCTACACATATCAACTACTTTCCCCCCCCCCTCTCATTCACTGAGGTAGGGATATCAAGGTAAATCATCATATTCACTCATTTTTTCCAAACCAGGAATGTAGGAATCTTTCTTGACTCCCCATGTCCTTTTGCTACATCTTTGGTCCTTTTTTTCATCTTTACTCTTCCCTAATAACTTCATCTAGTTCCATAGCTTTAAATACCATCTATATTCTGATAACTCCCAAATTTATATCTCTAGCCCAGAAATATTATTAGATTGCATACTGTTGAACATCTATATCCAGTATGAAAATTTGCATATCCAAAGCAGAACTCTTGACTTATTTTCCTTAAACTTGTTCCTTCCCTATGTTATTGTAAATGTACTGACCAAAAGCCTAGGAGTTATTCTTGATTCTTTCCCTTATCCCTTAATAATCTATCAGCACATCCTGCCAACCCTATCTTTAAAATCTACTTTTTGGAGCGCCTAGGTGGCTCAGTCAGTTAAGTGTCCCAACTCTTGATTTTGGCTCAGGTCATGATCTAACAGTTTGTCAGTTCAAGCCTCGCATTGGGCTCTCTGCTAACAGTGCTGATTTGCATGGGATTCTCTCTCTCCCTCCCTTCCTCCTCCCCACCCGCCCCCCCCCCCCGCCCCTGCCCTGCTAGTTGCCTATCCCAAAATAAATAAATAAACTTAAAAATAAAGTAAAATATATTTCTCGCCATTTCCACTGCTATTCTTATAATTTCTTATCTAGGCTATTGTAATTTCTCAGCTAATTTCTTCATTTCCATTTTACCCACTTATAATGGATTTCTTAGCAACCAAAGTGATGTAAACAACCATAAATTATATTGTATATTATACAGCATTACTTCTCTGTTTAAAACCTTCCATTAGTTATCTAGCACACTTAGAATAAAATCCAAACTTCCTCCCAAGGCTTCTAAGGTTCTGCATTTTCTGGCCTCTGCCTGCCTCTGACCTCGTGGCCACATATCCTTCCCTTACTCTGCTCCAATATTATTGGCCTTGTTTTTCCTTACGCACCAAGGTCATTCCAGCCTTCAGTCTTTTGCACTTTGCTGTTTCTTCTCTCTGAACAGACTGGTTCTGTTCAGATGTCATTTTGGAGAGGCCTTCTCTGACCTTCCTGCTTAAAGTTACTTTATAATCACAAGATATTTTCAGACAGTGATAGTTGCCATTAAAGTATTAAATGGGCAGTGGGAGGGAGATGAAAGTCTGGGGAGCAGCAACATTAGCCACTAAGAGGAGATTTGAATGATAAGAAGCCAGTATCTGAGATAGAATGGGAAGTATAAGGGTCTCTAAGTGGGAATGAGCAAAAGAATAGGAAGAAGGATGAAACACAGGAAGCAAAGAGGGGACTGGTGTGAGAGTTAAGGGTGGAGGAGTAGCCAGGGGCCAGATCCTTTAGTACCTTACAGGTCAGAATAAGAGTTATATTTTAAGGGCAATGGGAAGCCATTGGAATGCTTTAAACAGGGAAATAATGTAATTAAATTCAAGTTTTAAAAACACGGGGCACCTGGATGGCTCAATCGGTAAATGCCCAGCTTTTGATTTTGACTCAGGTCATGATCCCAGAGTCATGGGGTCCAGCCCCAAGTCAGCATGATATGCTGAGTGTGGAGCCTGTTTAAGGTTTTCTCTCTCCCTCCCTCCCTCCTTCTCCCCCCTTTCCCTCCCTTCTCTCCCTGCTTGTGTGTGCACACACATGCGTTCTCTCTCTCTCAAAAAAATTCCAAAACATGTTGACTCTTCACTCCTACTTAGAACCTTTTGATGTCTCATTGCCTTCAGTACAAAATCCAACCTCTTTAGTTTGTTCTTTGAACTTTGACCTTATAGTTGCTCTTCAGTTTCATCTATTTACTGTCTCCCTCTTCTTTAGCCATATAGAACCTCTTAATAGCTTTTAGAGCATCCTGTGTTCATTCTAACTACTGAGCATTTGCTCGTGCTGTTTCTTTTGCTTGGAATACTCCTCCTTTCCCTTATTTTACCTGCCTAACCCCTTAGGGACTTAGGTTTGTATCACTTCCTTCAGGGAGCTTTGACTGATAGGCTCTGCTCAGAGCCAAGTGACCCTCTTGTGTTCTATCTTGGCTCTATTAATACAACCATGCTGTGTTAAAATTACCTGTTTACTTTTTTTAACTTTTTTTTTTTTAAGTTTATTTATTTTGAGAGAGCGAGTGGGAGAGAGGGGCAGAGAGATAGGGAGAATTCCAAGCAGTCTCCGCACATGGTGGCCACAGAGCCTGATGCAGGGCTCAAACTCACAGAACCATGAGATCATGACCCTCAGGTTAAGAGTCAGATGCTCAACTGACTGAGCCACTCAGGTGCCCCTACTTTTTTGAAAAAGGTATACCCTCTTAGCTCCATTCCAAGGTAGAGGTTGTATAATAAGTGCTCACTCTCCCATGAGTCATTATTCTAATAGTACATCTAATGAATGATAATCAATTCACCTTTTTAAAAAACTGACCAAAAATGACACAAATAATGGGAATGATCTTTATACAAAATTAAACTTTGTAGAAAACTCAACCACCACCTAGGGTCCTGATTCCTCTCCTGACACACCTCCTCATTCACATTTCTAAATGATACTTGCTAAATTACACTTAGTTTATAAAGATAAACTCATTTGATTTTGTCTAAAACAATTCATGTTACCTTGTAATTTCAGACTTTATAAATTTTTGTTATATTTAAATCTGTGATGTCATATAATATGGTAGCCACTACAGCTGGTCTAGGTTGAGAAGAATTTCAAAGACTTAGTACAAAAAAAAAAAAGGTAAAACAATCACTTTAGTAATTTCAGGGCACCTGAGCAGTTCATTTGGTTGAGCATCTAACTCTTGATTTCAGCTCAGGTTGTGGATTGGAGCCCCATGTTGGTCTCCATGCTGAGCAAGGAGTCAGCTTGAGATTCTCATTCTCTCTCACTCGCTCTCTCCCCCCCTCCCCCGTCCCTCTCTCCCCCCTCCCTCTCTCCCTCTGCCCCTTTCCCCTGCTTGCACGCTCTGTCTATATATATATAAATTTTTTTTTAATTTTAATATCAGTTACAGTTCAAATAATATTTTGGATATATTATGAAGAAAACTATTGTTTGTTTCTCTCTTTTTTAAATTTTTTAATGTTTATTTATTTTTGGGAGAGAAAGAGCATGAGCAGGGGAGGGGCAGAGAAAGGGGACACAGAATCTGAAGCAGGCTTCAGGCTCTGAGCTGTCAGCACACAGCCTAATGTGGGGCTTGAACTCACAAACCGTGAGATCATGACCTGAGCCGATGCTCAACCGACTGAGCCACCCAGGTACCCTCCCTTTTTTTTTTTTTTTTTTTTTTTAAGGAGGCTTCATGCCCAGTGCAAGGCCTAATGTGGGGCAGGAACTCACGACCCTAAGATCACAAGACCTGAGCTGAGATCAAGAGTTGGACACTTAACCTACTGAGCCACCCACGTGGCTTTCTATTCTTAATGTGGCTACTAGAAAATTTTGAAGTGCACATGTGACTTGCATTGTTTCCATTGGCCAAGGCTGGTTTAAATAATAAGATAAACGGTACCAAGTTTTTTTCACTTTCATGTAAAAATAAAACTACTTGGTCTTTGAGTCTATATACCTAAGGTTATTATGTGTAAATACTGGTGATTTCAGTAACTTAGTAGTTTCAATTTAGGAAGATAAAAATTCTGGAGATGGTGGTGATAGCGTAGAATAATGAGAACATACTTAATGCCATGGAACTGTACACTTAAAATGGTTAAAATAAATGTTAAGTATATTTGACCATAATAAAAAATAATTCAAAGGACATTTTAACAAACTAATTTAATTTGATACTGTTGACAGCTCCCTCCTTGAAATTCTAACTTTGTTTCTAGAATATACCTCATAACATTTTTCTTTTTATTTCTCTGGTTCTTTCCCTTTCTTCTTCATGGCTCCTTTAACTTAAAGTTCTCTCTTTGGCTTTCTTATTACTTCTTACTCTGCACTAATTTTCAGGGCTTCCACTACTACTAGCTGTAGTGGTGGTAGATTATATAATCTCCATGAATGTCAGGCTCCTCATATGCAAATTAGAGTTTAATGTCCCAAATTTATTGCTTGTGAAATATGTAATAATGCAGATAATATGTTTAGCCTTGTTTACTAGATGTTATTATATAATGATAATTTAATCTATATATCTAGGCTAGATATTTCTTGAGGACTAGAGCTTTAATT
>NW_024412400.1:37839028-37936213 GCF_014898765.1 Herpailurus yagouaroundi | reverse complement strand
TCAGTAAACTCTGTGCCCAATTTGGGACTTGAATTCATGACCCTGAGACCAAACCTCACATTCTCTACTGACTGAACCAGCCAGGTGCCCCTTAAGGACCAGAACTTTAATTCTAACAATCTTTTGTACATCCCATTTAGTTGTTCTCTTGAGACCTTAAATTCAGTGTTTCTAAAACTGGTTTTGTTTTTTCTCCCCGGACCTGTGCTTCTTCATGTGTTAACTCTTTTGGTGAATGGCCTCACAGTCCACCCTGGATAGAGGCCTAGGTTGACTTACCAGTCTCCTCCACTAACCTGTCACCTCTCCCAGAGCTTGTTTCTGGTGTGTACTGTGGCACATTATAGGTGCTCAGTAAATGTTTGTTGATTATATGAATGACTAGAATTCCTCATCCTATGTGGTAGAATACAGACTTTGTACTATATTCTTACATGCTATTTTGTGCTGGTTTGTACCAAATCATGGAATTCAAGTTTAATTCATTGATTCTAGGATACTATTGCTCTGCTTAATTATTGTATCTCCTCTTAATATTTATATTTCTTGATTGGTCCTAATACTCATGTATGTAATTTTCCCTAGTATTTTATTGAATTTTCATTGTGGAAAATTTCAAGCATACAAAAGAAGAAAAATAGTATGTCATTTGCCCATTTTACCCAACAACTATCAATTCATGCCCTTCTTTCTCTCAACTCATACTACTTTGAAGCAAATTCCAGGTAGTTCCTTTTTTTTTTTTTTTTTAAGATTTTACTTTTAAGTAATCTCTACACCAAATGTGGGGCTTGAACTCATAACCCCGAAATCAAGAGTCACATGCTCTACCAACTGAGCCAACCAGGTGCTCCAACTTTGAAGCAAATTCTAGACATCATTTCTTCCATAAATATCAGCATTTATCTGTAAAGCCTAAAGACTTTTAAAATATATCACAGTACCATTATTTCACCTAAAAATATGTATTCTTTTAAATTAAAAAATTTTGGGGGCGCCTGGGTGGCTCTGTCAAGTTAAGCATCTGACTTTGGCTCAGGTCATGATCTTGGGTTTCGTGAGTCTGAATCCATGTTGGGCTCTGTGCTGACAGCTTAGAGCCTGGAGCCTCTTTGGGTTCTGTGACTCCCTCTCTCTCTGCCCCTCCCCTGCTCACACTCTTGTCTCTCTCTGTCTCAAAAAAGAAATAAATGTTAAAAAAATTTTTTTTAATAAAAAAATAAATTTTTTAGACTTTTTATTTTTTGTATTTTAGAGAGAGAGTGTGCACTTGAGTGGGGGAGAGGCATGGGGGGGAGAGAGAGAGAGAGAGAGAGAGAGAGACAGACAGACATTGGGAGAGAATCTCAAGCAGGCTTCATGCCCAGTGCGACCCTGGGATCACGATCTGAGCTGAAACCGAGAGTCAGATGCTCAACTGACTTAGTCACCCAGACACCCCCAAAGTAATTTCTTAATAACATCAGATATCTAGTCTGTGTTTAAATTTTCCCAGTTTGTCATATACAGTTTGTTAATAGTTTTTATTTTTGTTTTTTTGGGGGGGTTTGTTTTGTTTAATCAGAATCCATTCATTGCAGGATCATAGATTATCATTGATTGATAGGGCTCTTAAGTCTTGATTATAGGTTTTTCCTCCCCCCTTTTTTTTGCCTTTGGAATTTATTTGTTGAAGACACTGTTCTGTAGCCAAGACTAGGTCAACACTGCTCAATAGAAATAAAATGCAAGCCACATGTAGAATTTAAAATTTTCCAGTAGTGACATTACATAAAGTAAAAAGAAATAGGTGAAATTAATTTTTAATAATATATTTTGACTCAGTATATCTAGATATTGTCATTTCTACATATAATTAATATAATGTTATTAATGGATATATATTTTCTGGTACCAAATATTCAAAATCTGATGTATATTTTTTACTTAAAGCACGTATCAATTTGGACTAACCAGATTTCGAGTGTTCAATAGCTACATCAATAATGGCTATCGTATTGGGCAGGGCAGGTCTAGATTTTGCATATTGGATACCTGTGGTGTCATTTAGCATGTTTTTTCCCTTTTAAATCAGTAACATGTATTTAGATTTTTCTTTCATTTTTAAACAGAAGGATACAATGAATGTCAACATTAAAACTAAACACATTTGATAAATTCAACTTTAGAGAGTTTTTTACGAATGAAATTGTCTCTTTAAAGGTTAAAAACTCTTTATTTGTGTTTTAGTGCCAGTCCAGAGGAATATAATACAGTTGTACAGAAGCCAAGACAAATTCTATGTCAGTTCATTGACCGAATACTTACAGATGTAAACGTTGGTAAGAAACAGTTATTTCTTATAGAAGTTTTATAAATTGTTTTCTTTTTCATATATACATTATGCTAGCATTTTTGTCCATGTAGTTTGAAATGTAGAGTTAGTATCTATGATAGTTACTATTTTCAAACAAGTTACTACAACATTAACTTTTTTTTTGAGACTACATGCACCATGTATACACGGGGAGGGAGAGGGAGAATCTAAAGCAGCCTACACCTGGTGCAGAACCCAACATGGGGCTCAGTCCTATGATACTGGAATCATGACTCGAGCCAAAATCATGACTCAGATGCTTAATCAGCTGAGCCACCCAGGCCCCCTACAATATTAACTTAGTACATAATGTGACTTAAGCATTTAAAGTAATTCTATTTTTTAGGCATCTGGGTGGCTCAGTCGCTTAAAGTAATTCTATTTTCCTGCTTTTCCTACATTTTCTGCTACTTGCTATGGAGTTCTTTGATATATGATATTATAATAGATAAAAAATAGTTGGCCATTTCTAATCCTGTGCACCCTATTTTAGCTAGGTCTTTCACTAGTGGTTGAGAAACAAATGCCATTTAAATATTCTTTACAAGTTAGTGACTTTGTGGGAGGTAAGAGGTTCCAGTGAGTTGTTGAAATAACGATTTCCTGTTTGTGGCAGTGTAGAAAACAAATATTACCAACCTGGCAACGTGGTGTCCCATTGGTCACATCTGTTAAAATTACACAGAAGGGGTAATATAAAGTAGCATTTGGCTAATGGTTTATAAATTTAATTTCAAATTTGGCACAGATTTAATGACTTAATAGTCATTTAGCCTTTCTTTTTTCAGTCAATAAAATTATGAGTTGCTGAAAAACAACAAAGGGCTACTAACTACTTGCATAATGTATTTTCATGTAGTACTCCCTTCCCTCTCTTTAGACCACTTGCCCTTCACCTCTCTGACCAACTTTTCATCATCTAGGAATCTATTCCTTCACAGCATCTTCCCAGACACTCACTTCCTGCACGGTGGATTAGTGCAGTTAACATACTATATTATAACTATCAGCTTATTTATCTGATTCCCTCACCTGTTCAGGTAAAGTTTTTTTTCCCCTCAGATTTTGGTACAGTGCCAGGCATATTGTAGGCCTGTAATATATATTTGGTGAATGGATGTATAATAAATGAATGTGCCTGGTTTTTAAACATTTAAAATTAGAAAGATAGGACCATGGAGTTTAGCCCCATCAGTTTATCCTGAGCACTGTATTAGACACAATTCTGGTCACCAAAGTCTAGTTTTTTAACAAAAGAACTGTCATTTCATTTGTCATGCCTCTTTAAGATGAATTTTTTATTATTTTAGTTGCTCTAGAACTTGTAAAGAAAACTGACTCCCAGCCAACCTCTGTGATGTTGCTTGATTTCATCCAGCATATAATGAAGTCCTCCCCACTTATGTTTGTAAATGTGAATGGAAGCCAAGGGCAAAATGAGGTCAAAGACAGTATTGGTGAGTCCTACTATTTGTGCATTCATTTGCAACTGGTTTTATGAAATTTACCCTCTTCTGCTCTTCTAAATTATAACATACATTTTATACATATTTTGGTCAAATTTGCTATAAACGTGGAGGAGCAAAATGGTAATTGTTAATTTTGTTTTGTGCATCCTTATTGTTTTCTTTAGTTTTAAACTAGATACCCAGGATGGAACAGAAATAACCAAATTTGTTTATTTGCCATTGGGCACTTAAGCAGTTTTCTTTTTTCTGTTTTTGATAATCTCTTTCTTCTAGATCAGGCATTAGCAAACCGTGGCCCACAGGCCTCCTGCCTGTGTTTGTAAACAAAGTTTTATTGCAAAAGCCATGTTTTTTACTTAATATTTACTTACTGTATGTAACTACTAGAAAGGCAGCATTGAGTAGTTGACATGGAAGCGATAAAGCCCTCAAGCCTAAAATATTTCCTATCTAGCCCTTTAAGAACAACTCCTAGATGTTGAAGCTTTTTTCCAGGCTTTATCCTTATTGTTCCTACTACTTTTGCCCCTTTATTGGCCTCCTTATAAAAAGATGTAAAGCTAGGGGCGCCTGGGTGGCGCAGTCGGTTAAGCGTCGACTTCAGCCAGGTCACGATCTCGCGGTCCGTGAGTTTGAGCCCCGCGTTGGGCTCTGGGCTGATGGCTCAGAGCCTGGAGCCTGTTTCCGATTCTGTGTCTCCCTCTCTCTCTGCCCCTCCCCCATTCATGCTCTGTCTCTCTCTGTCCCAAAAATAAATTAACGTTGAAAAAAAAAAAAGAAATTAAAAAAAAAAAAGATGTAAAGCTATCATCTTTTTTTCTGTACAATGCATAGAGTATTAAAAATGTTTTTTTAACTTTTTTTAATGTTTTTATTTCTGAGAGAGAGAGAGAGAGAAAGAGTGTGCACGCAAGTGGGGAGGGGCAGAGAGAGAGGGAGACACAGAATCCGAAGCCGGCTCTAAGCTCTGAGCTGTCAGCACAGAGCCCGACACAGAGCTCGAACTCAAGTACTGGGATATCATGACCTGAGCCGAGGTCAGCACTTAACTGACTGAGCCATCCAGGCATCCCTGTCTATATTCTTTACTGCACTTTTTAAAATTTTTTTTTCAACGTTTTTATTTATTTATGGGACAGACAGAGACAGAGCATGAACGGGGGAGGGGCAGAGAGAGAGGGAGACACAGAATCGGAAACAGGCTCCAGGCTCCGAGTCATCCGCCCAGAGCCTGACGCGGGGCTCGAACTCACGTACCGTGAGATCGTGACCTGGCTGAAGTCGGACGCTTAACCGACTGCGCCACCCAGGCGCCCCTGCACTTTTTTAAATAACAGGTCACAACCCATTAATAGGTTATGAAGATAAAATGTAATTAGAAAATATCATAATACATTGCATGTAATAAATACTGTTTCATGAAACTTTTGTTTCATATATTTAAATAAAATAAATATGCATATGTAAACTGGGTCATGATATAAAATGTATCTTAGTTGTGATCAAAAAGTTTTAGAAACTGTATTACAGGAATCAGGAGGACTGTGACTGATTTGTTTTTGTGCACCTGGGACAGAGTTGGCACTCAAATATTTGTTGAAGGAGTGATAATAGTAACCATTTGTTGAACTTCAAGCACTATGCTGAGAATTTCACATATATCATCTTACTTCATTCTCATGGTAACCCTTATGACTCCCTTCTTATAGATGAAGTTACAGAGGTTCAGAGAGATGAAAAGTTCACACAACCAATAAGTGAAAAGCTAGGACTTAGACTTGAAAATTGGTATTCTAAATTACTGTTCAGTATTTCCATTGTGTAAGGAATGTTTTAGACTATTTTGTTAATGAAGTTTATACTTTAAAAATGAATCATCAGGGGCACCTGGATGACTCAGTCAGTAAGCGTCTGACTTCGGATCAGGTCATGATCTCACGGATTGTGGGTTCAAGCTCCCTTTGGGCACTGTGCTGACAGCTCAGACCTGGAGCTTGCTTCAGATTCTGTGTCTCCTCTCTGCTCCTCCCCTGCTCTCGCTCTTGCTCTCGCTCTCTCTCTCTATTTCTCTGTCTCTGTGTCTCCAAAATAAATAAACATTAAAAAAATTTTTTTAATGAATCATCAAGCATTTAGCAAATTAATTAACATTTCTGATGGACTTATTTAATATTTTTTATTTCAAAGAATTCAGTAATTGGATCATAACAAGACTTCTGCGGATTGCAGCAACTCCATCCTGTCATACGTTACACAAGAAAATCTGTGAAGTTATCTGCTCATTATTATTTCTTTTTAAAAGCAAGAGTCCTGCAATTTTTGGAGTACTAACAAAGGAATTACTGCATCTTTTTGAAGATGTGATTTGCCTCCATAAAAGAAATGCAGTGGGACACTTTGTGGAATGGCCAGTGGTAGTTAGCCGATTTTTAAGTCAATTAGATGAACGTGTGGGATATTTACAACCAGCTCCTCTGCAATTCATGAACATGCAAAATTTAGAATTTATTGAAGTCACCTTATTAACAGTTCTTATTCGTATTATTGCAGTTGTGTTTTTTAGAAGGCAAGAACTCTTACTTTGGCAGATAGGTTGTATGCTGCTAGAGTATGGTAGTCCAAAAATTAAATCCTTAGCAATTAGCCTTTTAACTGAACTCTTTGAGCTTGGAGGATTACCAGCACAACCAGCCAGCACTTTTTTCCGGTCATTTTTGGAATTATTAAAACATCTTGTAGAAATGGATGCTGACCAGTTGAAACTCTGTGAAGAGCCATTATCAAAGCTGATAAAAACACTGTTTCCCTTTGAAGCAGAAGCTTATAGAAATATTGAACCTGTCTATTTAAATATGCTGCTGGAAAAACTCTGTGTCATGTTTGAAGATGGTGTGCTTATGCGGCTTAAGTCTGATTTGCTAAAAGCAGCTTTGTGCCACTTACTGCAGTATTTCCTTAAATATGTGCCAGCTGGGTATGAATCTGCTCTACAAGTCAGGAAGGTTTATGTGAGAAACATTTGTAAAGTTCTTGTGGATGTGCTTGGATTTCAGGTAGATGCAGAGGTAAGTCATTTTTAAGGTTTCTTAATAAGTATGTATTTTGTTTATAACTTAAGCATATATGTCAGATGTATTAGTGAGAAAATAGATTGTCTTTAATAATGTATATTCAGAATGGAATGATTTTCACAATCCACTTTGGCTCCTTATTCTGAATTTTTACTTTGATTTGAGAAAGATTTGTTCACTAAGTTGGTAATGAACTGCCAATAGGGTAGCAGGTTTTAAAGTAGGCTTTGTGAAGTGTAAGCATGTTTAGTGCATTATTAAAAGGGGGCCAGTTATCAACTTAATTACAAAAACTTTGAGCACTCACCTAGATTTTATCTTTGACATGTTATAATCAATCACTTGTAGGAAACCTATGATTACATAGTACTAATCATGCCAAATTATGCCTTTTTTTCTTATTTGGACTGTGAGAGACAGGCAGTACAATAAAATGTGCAGTAACTTGAGTAAATACTTTATCTAAAAGTCTTGCTGGATTTGTAGTATGAAAGAGTTTAGTAATTCCCTTATAGAATTTTTCTTTGTAGTATTTTGATGGAAGGAAAAACAGATGAGAGAATTTATGTTAAGACTTTTAAGACTGTACAACCATAATTGTAGGTACAGAACCACATATATGTCTATAGGTTGTGAAATTATATAGATTAACTTAGGTCTTTGTTTTACCTGATGAGACTCTGAAAATAGTTTACCTTATTAAAAAACTTACAACCTAATAAATTTTTGCAGTCTGTTAATAACATTTTCTAAGAGATAGTTTTTGAAATTATTTTTACTTTCTCAGTATTTGTTGGGCCCACTTTATGCTGCCTTAAAAATGGAAAGTATGGAAATCATTGAGGAGGTTCAGTGCCAAATTCAACAGGAAAACCTCAGCAGTAATAGTGATGTAATATCATCCAAAAGACGTCGACTCAGCTCATCTCTAAACTCTTCCAAAAGACCACCAAAACAGACTGAGGAGTATGACCTTCATTCAGTTTGTATTTAGTGATTTAATAAAACTTTATTCACTTTTAAAAATCATCTTTAGTTAAGTGCTTTGACTTAAATACATACCATTGTTCTTTCTAAAGGTAGTCAAAGGAATGTTTAAGATATTTTAATACTTGCAGCCCATTCGAGTATGAAAGATAACATGGCTACATAAGGTTACTTAAAAGATATTTTTAAGTTATTACTTGCCTGTCTAATTTAACTTTTTAGTATCTGAAAAATCTCTGAGATTGCATATCTGTCAACAGTTTAAAATACATTAACAAATAAACTTTTTGTATAATGTGATCAAAGAATTCCCATATTGCAGATAGCCCTGAAAGTTGTTTTAAATACATTGTACTATAAATTTCAGTAGTTGGCATTACATGTTATGTTTTGTTTTAAATATTTTTCACATTTGAACCAATGAATATCTTTACACTGTGGTTATAATAAATTACAGAATTAAACATGTGGATATGAACAAAAAGAGCATATTATGGAGTACACTGAAACAGAAAGCTGAATCCCTTCAGATTTCCCTTGAATGTGGTAGTCTAAAGAATCCTGTTATCGAGACTTTAGAAGGAATCACGGTTATCCTACAACTGACTGCTCTGTGTACTGTTCATTGTTCTCATCAAAACATGGACTGGTAAAACAACTTGTATTTTCTGGGTGGGTTTTCTGTAATAAATTTGGATGTATTGTTTTAGGAGACCTCATTATTCACTCAATTTGTGTGACCTGAGAACATACATTTTTTAGTGAAATGGAAAGGTAATTTGTTTTTTATTGAGCACCTGCTAAATGCTAGGTACTGTATTAAGTACTATACATATATTATTTAATCTTTACAACAGTTCTGTAAGGTAAATGCTGTTATGCCTACTTTACAAATTGGAGATTGAGGTTTAGAGAAATTGAGACTAAGTCATGTGTTCAGTCCAGATGGTCTCAACAACACCTTACTTTCTCCAGGCTCTTTCTTTGGAACAGCTCCCACTATGAGACCAGTAGGTAGAGTATATATTCTAAGGACAGGAGAAGAAGGGGTGAGGAGCCTCTGATGTTCTGGGTCCAGCTCGAGGGTAACCTGGTGTTCCAGTTCCTCTTAATTACTTCCTCTAACAAGACTCTTTGTCTGAACTTTCCTGCGCACATATAATTAGAAACTAGCAGAGCACATTTTTATGTAACTCAAAACTCATTGTTCTTTTAGTCAAACATTTAGCCAAAAGAACATTTCCTTTTGATAATAAGAGTAGGGATATAGAACTCCTTGGAAGTATATTTTCAGTTTAGTACTTTTAAGATGGTTATTTATTCTATCAGAAAAAGCAAGTGCGAATCATCTCTGAAGATGTAGTCTTATTTTTACTGCCAAGTTATAGACTAAAACTCTTTGTTAACTTTTTACATGGTCATTTATTCTGTATTTTCTGACTCTTAATTAGCCAATAAAAAGTTATGAAAGAGATTTTAGAGAAACTATATTACCTCAGATTGTATTACATTTAGAATTTGAAACGACTTGAAGGAATAGCTAATTAGACTGCAGTCTACTCTTCTATAATTAAGGGTTTACCAAGCCAGTTAATAATTATACAGGGATATCTTCTGTCATTTTTTAGGCCTGGGATACTGCATTTAAATATTGTAGATTATTTTAATTACCAAATCCTAGGACTGATGTAAAGAGACTAAGCTTAAAATAATAATGGCATATTAATTGACGTGCATATTTACTTTGAATTGGTTTAAAATTGTGTTAGTTTTATACTCACAATTTCTTTTGACTTAACTGCAATATTAGGTTGGACTATAATAAATTTATTGTAATTCTGTTTCTTAAAAATGTATTAACTGCAGCCATAATTTCAAGGACTGTCAACAGAAATGTAAGAAGAAACCTTCAGTAGTGGTAACTTGGATGTCTTTGGATTTTTACACAAAAGTGCTTAAGAGCTGTAGGAGTTTGTTAGAATCTGTTCAGAAACCTGACCTGGAGGCAGTTATTGATAAAGTGGTGAAAATATATGATGCTCTAATTTATATTCATGGTGAGTATAAATACACAGTAGAACAAAACAACCTTTAAAGGTCATCAGTGTAAAATATAACTATTAACTTTTTTTATTTGAGAATTTCTGAAGAATGCTGAGAAAATGCATGGATGCGTATCTTTGTAAAGTCACGCTTAATTTCTTTGGGTTACAGACCTCAGAACATCATCTCTATGTTAAGAACCTTTGTTTATTGAATGCTGTAATTCCACTTGATGTTTAGAACATCTATTTTTATTGAGCAGCAAGACACAGTTAAATATGATTAAGGAAAAATTATAATCACCTGTTGTGTGTTTCTGTAGTAAAAACTTCATTTGAAGATCATATACTGGAAGATTTATGTGGAATGCTCTCACTTCCATGGATTCATTCCCATTCTGATGATGGCTCTTTAAAGTTGACTACATTTGCCACTAATCTTCTAGCATTAAGCGAGAGGATTTCTGATAGCTGCTGTAAGTGGTCACAAAATTCTGTGTGTGTGGTTTAACTCATGTCTATATGGGACTTCTAACACATTGCTGTTTTTTTTTTTTTTTTCATTAATTTAAAAAGTACATTTTTACCAATTCAAAAAGTAATTAGACATCTAAAAAGTAACAAATTGAAAAAATTATAGGATTTGCACACCCCAAGTATTCTGCCACATTTTTCTCCAAAGATGCCATTCCAGTTTACATTCCTTTTAGCAAAACAGGAGAGAATTTCTGTTGTCTCACATCCTCACTTTGTCAGACTAAAATGTTTGCTGTCAAAAAAAAGAAAAAATGGTAAGGAGGTAACTAAAAGAATTTTTTTTTAACTATCTGATGGGTGTGATTTTTAGTTGCATTTCTCTGGTTACATGTAGTAGGATTGTACGTAGATGTTTTTCAGTGCATGTGCTTTATTTTTTAAAAAGGAGCTTTTAATTAAATATATATATTTGAGATGTTACTTGAGTTTATGACAATGGATATATATACATAAATGTGTATGATGTATATAAATATATATGTGTATAAATATAAATGTGTATAAATATATATAAATGTGTATTTTGATATGTATATAAGTTAAAATTAATATTTAGAAATAGTTTTTAATAGACTTAATTTTTTCAGCACCACAGGCACAGTCACGGTGTGTGTTTCTTCTAACTTTATTTCCAAGAAGAATATTCCTTGAATGGAGAACAGCAGTTTATAGCTGGGCCCTACAGAGCTCCCACGAAGTAATCCGGGCTAGTTGTGTTAATGGATTTTTTATCTTGTTACAGCAGCAGAATTCTTGTAACAGAGTTCCCAAGATTCTTATGTATGTATTAATATTTTAATTTGAATATATAACTTGCTTGGAAAGATCATACTGTGTGCAAATATATGTATATTGCTGAGTGTATGCAACAAATGTAGCTTTTTGTTTTGAAATTTAAGTTTTCTTCCTTTTAGGCTTTGTCTTACCATTACTTTTTCCCCAAATTAAGCAAGACTATTTAGACCACAAAATTAAGCAAGGTTTAGTTAGTGTATTTTCTTTTTTCTCCCCAGAGATAAAGTCAAAGATGATTCCGACTTTGTCAAGAAAGAATTTGCCTCTATTCTTGGTCAACTTGTCTGTACACTTCATGGCATGTTTCATTTGACAAGTTCTTTAACCGAACCTTTCTCTGAACATGGACATATTGACCTATTCTGTAAGAGCCTAAAAGTCACTTCTCAACATGAATGTTCATCTTCTCAACTAAAAGCTTCTGTTTGCAAGCCATTCCTTTTTCTACTGAAAAAAAAAACACCTAGTCCAGTGAAACTTGGTGAGTGATTTGTTATGAGTTATTTAATGTTTTAACATCTTTTTTTTTTTTTCTTTTTTCAACGTTTATTTTTTATTTTTGGGACAGAGACAGAGCATGAACGGGGGAGGGGCAGAGAGAGAGAGGGAGACACAGAATCAGAAACAGGCTCCAGGCTCTGAGCCATCAGCCATCAGCCCAGAGCCTGATGCGGGGCTCGAACTCCCGGACCGCGAGATCGTGACCTGGTTGAAGTCGGACGCTTAACCAACTGTGCCACCCAGGCGCCCCTCTTTTTTCTCTTTTTAACTTTATTTATTTTTGAGAGAGATTGAGCACAAGTGGGGGAGGGACAGAGAGAGGGAGAGAATCCCAAGCAGGCTCCGCAGTGTCAGCACATAGCCAGATGTGAGGGTCTGGAACTCACGAACCGTGAAATCATGACCTGAGCTGAAATCAAGAGATGGACGCTTTACCAACTGAGTCACCCAGGTGCCCCTGATTTATTTAACATTTTAAAGCCTTTTCTGGGCGCCTGGGTGGCTCAGTCAGTTGAGCGTCTGACTTTGGCTCGGGTCATGTTCTCACGGGTTTAGGCCCCATGTTGGGTTCTGTGCTGATAGCAGAGAGCCTGATGTGGGGCTCAAACTCACAAACCGTGAGATCATGACGTGAGCCAAAGTCAAATGCTTAACCGACTGAGCCACCCAGGTGCCCCTAAACTCTCTTTTTTAAATCATTAATAGAATTAGCCTGAAGCCTTAAGAAATTAGACTTAGTTGATAGATTCAATGGTCATGTAATGGTTATTTATAAATGGATTGTCTGGCATTAGACCGCATCACAGAACTAACAAGGGAAGTAATTTTTGGATTTTTAAATATTCATGTGATTTGCCGACTTGGGCATACCTGGTGTTTGGTCCAATATCGTGAGGTTCAGTATTCCCTATGCTCTTTAGGGAGACTGGGGAAGCTTCTTAATATGTCTGCTGCCACTACCTTGGACCTTTGGAACTTCAAATAATTAGAAGCTTTGCCCTACTGAGGACTATCTGTAGATTGTATCTTCTTAGTCACTTTTCCAGTGGCAATGTTGTATAAGTTTGTTGGAAGCATGAGATTTACACAAATACTTAGAAGATCCATTTGTTTGGGTAGAAAGTTGCAACTTGTTCTCAAGTTTTAAAAATAATTTATAATAGGTAGTTTCCAGGACTCCCTAAATCTTATAATACAGGATTAACAGTGAAACTAATAGTTCACAGTTCTTTAGATTAGTGAAATGTGCTGTTTAAGTCTATCTCAGTAAAATATAATGATGTACAAAGTCTTAAGTGAGTAGTCATTTTATAACTTAAAAAAATTCTAAGGGCCCCTGGGTGGCTCAGTCAGTTGAGCATCTGACTTGGGCTCAGGTCATGATCTTGAAGGTTGGTGAGCTCAAGCTCCACATCGGGCTTACTGCTGTCAGCCTGTCAAGCCCACTTCCAATCCTCTGCCCCCTCTCCCTGCCCCTTCCCCGCTTACATGCTCCCCAAAATAAATAAATAATTTTTAGAAGTGAGGCACGTGGGTGGCTTATTGGGTTGAGTATCTGCCTTCAGCTCAGGTTATCATCGTGGTTTATGAGTTCAAGCCCCATACCAGGCTCTTTGCTGATAGACCCTGCTTCAGATTCTATCTCCCTTTCTCTCTGCGCCTCTCTCTCTCTCTCTCTCTCTCTCTCTCTCTCTCTCTCTCTGTCTCTCCCTCTCTCCTCAAAAATGAATAAATGTTAAAAAAAAATTTTTAATTCTAGAATTTTAGATTTAAATTATTTATAACTTTTATTAAGTATAAAGTAAATTTTAATCTGTAAACATTCATTTTAGTCTTCCACAATTTCTACTAATTGAAACTGACATTATAAGCAAGTTAGAATTCTTTGTATATTTATTAATAATATTTTTACTGTAAAACTTTGATATTTGAAGTGTTAATATGAGGTATTATATGCTCTCGCCCTTTAGCTTTCATAGATAATTTATATCATCTTTGTAAGCACCTTGATTTTAGAGAAGATGAAACAGATGTAAAAACAGTTCTTGGAACTTTATTAAATTTAATGGAAGATCCAGACAAGGATGTTAGAGTGGCTTTTAGTGGAAATATCAAGCATATATTGGAATCCTTGGACTCTGAAGATGGATTTATAAAAGAGGTTGATATTTTTTATTTTTAAACATTTGTGTCTTCATTAATCTGGCTCTAAACTAATTTAACTGATTAATTTTATTATTCTAGCTTTTTGTCTTAAGAATGAAGGAAGCATATACACATGCTCAAATCTCAAGAAATAATGAGTTGAAGGATACCTTGATTCTTACAACAGGGGATATTGGAAGGTATATTTGGCAGTGTTTGTATACTTCCTTTTTTATTTGCCAGGTGTTAAAAATGGTAATATGAGAGATGTGAAATTATAGAAAAAAATGTGATATCAACATGAATTTTTTATGGATTTCCATTTATATTTGAGATATTGATGATAACCTTTTTTAAATTTTTTAGGGCAGCAAAAGGAGATTTGGTACCTTTTGCACTTTTGCACTTATTGCATTGTTTATTATCCAAGTCAGCATCTGTCTCTGGAGCAGCATACACAGAAATCAGAGCTCTGGTTGCAGCTAAGAGTGTTAAACTGCAGAACTTTTTCAGCCAGTATAAGAAACCCATCTGTCAGGTGAGAGTCAGCACTGGTCTTGACTACAGTAAATAAATAGCAATACTTTGCAAGAGTTAAAAAACAACAACAACAACAACAACAAACAAAAAACCATTTATACTTTTTTTTTGTCTTGCGTTAAAGGGTATATTTTTAAAGGATGTATTCAGTTTATTTAAGAGAACCTAAAACTTACAAGTTCTGTATTTTATGATCTTGCTCTAAAGATGTATATTATGAATGGGAGAGGGGAATATCTTTTAGTAATATATTGAATTACTATGCTCTCTTGTTAATCTGTTAAATGCTTTTTGGGGGGAGCCTGGGTGGCTCAGTCAGTTAAGCCTCCAACTCTTGTTTTCAGCTCAGCTCATGATCTCACGCTTCCGTGAGATTGAGCCTCACATTGGACTCTGTGCTGACAGCATCGAGCTGGCTTGGGATTCTCTCTCTGTCCCATCCTAGGTGGAACGTGTGCTAGAGTACATGTGCATGTGCACGCTCTCTCAAAATAAATAAATAAAACTTTAAAGAAAAGAAATGCTTTTCTTTTTGGGGTGCCTAGTTGGCCCAGTTGGGTAAGCATCTGACTTATGATTTCGGCTCAGGTCATGAACTCACGGTCTTGAGATTGAGCCTTGAGTCAGGCTCTGTATTGACAGCTCGAGGCCTGCTTGGGATTTTCTGCCCCTCTCCCCCCCCTCCCCCCAAATAAATAAATTTTTAAAAAATGCTTTTCTTTTTTAGCCTTTATTCTACTGATAAACTTTTTTATGGCTTGATGTTATGTAGAAGGCACTTTAGTTTCTATGTAAGTGATGAATTGCTAAATTCTACTCCTGAAATCGTTGTTACATTATATGTAACTAACTTGTTTTAAATAAAATTAAAATGTATATGTATATAAAAAAAGAAATCTTTTAAAAAATCATTGAGTTAAGTTTTGTGAATAGTATAACATAGAGGTACAGTTTCTTCTTTCTTTGTTTTGGGGGGGTGCAAGTGAGCAAGGGCAGAGAGAGAGAATCCCACAGAGGGGCAGAGAGAGAAGTGGGGCTCACCCAAAGTGGGGCTCATGTTTTTACCTGAAGCAGGGCTTCTCTTCATCCGAAGTGGTACTTGAGCTCACCTGATATGGGGCTGGAGCTCACCCGATGCAGAACTTGAACTCAGGAACCATGAGATCATCACCTGAGCTGAAGTTAGATGCTTCACCAACTGAGATACCCAGGCACCCTAGAAGTTCAGTTTCAGTTTCCTTCATGTGATTATCCAGTTTTCCCAACATCATTTATTGAAGAGATTATCCTTATTAAGTATTCTTAGCTCCCTTGTCCAATATTAGTTGATAGTATATGCAAGGGTTTATTTCTGGGTTCTTGATAATGTTCCATTGTTCTATATACCCGTCTTTATGACAGTACCATACTGTTTTGGTTACTGCAGCTTTTGTAGCATAGTTTAAAATTTAGAAAGTGTGATGCTTCCTGCTTTGTTCTTTCTGAGGATTGCTTTGGCTATTTAGAGCCTTTTGAAATTCAGTACATATTGTAGACTTTTTTTTTCTTTTTCTGTGAAAAATGCCATTAAAATTTTGATAGGGAATTCACTGAATATCCAAAATTCCGCATTGGATCTCCATAGGGATTACACTAGCATATTTAGATGACTTTGGTAGTATGGATCTTTTATCGATATTCTCTCCCTGTCCTTGAACACAGGATGTCTTTCCATTTACTGTGTTTTCAGTTTCTCTCATCAAAGTCTTACACTTTTTATGCTATAGGTCTTTCAACTCTTTGTTAAATTTATTCCTATATATTTTATTAGTTTTTATGTTATTAAAATGGGATTGTTTTCTTCATTTCTTTTTTGGATATTTTGTTAGTGTATAGATATGCAACTGATTTTTCTATGTTGCTTTTGTGTCCTGCCACTTTACTGAATTTATTAATTCTTTTAATTTTTTTTTAACGTTTATTCATTTTTGAGACAGAGAGAGAGCGTGAATGGGGGAAGGTCAGAGAGAGAGGGAGACACAGAATCTGAAACAGGCTCCAGGCTCTGAGCTGTCAGCACAGAGCCCAACGCGGTGCTCAAACTCACGGACCGCGAGATCATGACCTGAGCCGAAGTCGGACGCCCAACCGACTGAGCCACCCAGGCACCTCTATTAATTACTTCTTTATCCACATAACTTTTTGGTGGAGTCTCTAGGATTTTTTCTATATATCATCTTGTCAGCAAATAAAGACAATTTTATTTAAAAACTAAAAAATACATAAATAAAAAAGGTTGATTCAACTCATGGCTGAAAAGTTAGGGATATGTTAAAATACTGGCTTTGCCCTGTTAGGAGTGTCATCCTTAACAAGATACTTAAATTTCTTAACTAAACCTGGTTACTCCATTTGTAAAAGGGAGGTTGTGACATCATCTACTTCTTGAAGGCTGTTACAAAAATCAAGTAAGCTAATTCAGGTAATATGTTTAGGGCATTGATACTGTCCTTTATGTTAGCTTAGAAAGTAGTCTTTAAATTTTATTCCTTGTATGTTGGGGCGCCTGGGTGGCTCAGTTGGGTGTCCAACTTCAGTTCAGGTCATGTTCTCATCATTTGTGGGTTCAAGCCCCGCGTCAGGCTCTGTGCTGACAGCTCAGAGCCTAGAGCCTGCTTCGGATTCTGTCTCCCTCTCTGACACTCCCCTACTCACACTCTGTCTTTCTCTGTCTCTCTCTGTCTCTCTCTCTCAAAAATAAACATTAAAAAAAATTTTTTTTTAATTTTTTTTTAATGTTTTATTTATTTCTGAGACAGAGAGAGAGCATAAGCAGGGGAGGGGCAGAGAGAGAGGGAGACACAGAATCCGAAGCAGGCTCCAGGCTCCAAGCTGTCAGCACAGAGTCTGACGCGGGGCTCGAACTCACGAACTGCAAGATCATGACCTGAGCTGAAGTTGGAGGCTTAACTGACTGAGCCACCCAGGCACCCCTAAAAATTTTTTTTAAATTTCTTCTTTGTGTGAAAAAATTAACAAATTGTTCTGCTCTAGTTTTTAGTAGAATCTCTCCACTCCAGTCAGATGACAGCACTTCCTAGTACTCCATGCCAGAATGCTGAGATGCGGAAACAAGATGTGGCTCACCAGAGAGAAATGGCTTTAAATACCTTGTCTGAAATTGCCAATGTTTTTGACTTTCCTGATCTTAATCGTTTCCTTACTGTAAGTTGCAAAGTGTGGTTGACTTAACTGTTTTGAATTCAGTATTTTGTGTTTATTCCATTCTAGTCTTATTTTATTTTATTTTTGTTTTGTTTTGTTTTTTTTGTTTGTTTATTTGTTTTGTTTCTTTTTTTTTTTTTTTTATGAAATTTATTGTCAAATTGGTTTCCATACAACACCCAGTGCTCATCCCAAAAGGTGCCCTCCTCAATACCCATCACCCACCCTCTCCTCCCTCCCACCCCCCATCAACCCTCAGTTTGCTCTCAGTTCTCAACAGTCTCTTATGCTTTGGCTCTCTCCCACTCTAACCTCTTTTTCTTTTTTTTTTTTTTTTCTTCCCCTCCCCCATGGGTTCCTGTTAAGTTTCTCAGGATCCACATAAGAGTGAAACCATATGGTATCTGTCTTTCTCTGTATGGCTTATTTCACTTAGCATCACACTCTCCAGTTCCATCCACGTTGCTACAAAAGGCCATATTTCATTTTTTCTCATTGCCACGTAGTATTCCATTGTGTATATAAACCACAATTTCTTTATCCATTCATCAGTTGATCCTGTATTTTCAAATATGTATGTTTTCTTTTGACTTTGATATGATGTTACTTATGTTATAAAATTTAAGTTCGTGATAGAGTTATTTCTCTATATGGTTTGCTATCCTGAAAATTTAATACTAATTGATTAATGCTGACTAATTCAGCTGACTGAACCCTTATGTCTTTAGTGCTATGATTGGTTCCATTGGTAATGCACAATCTAATATCATTTTTACCTCTAAGGAGTTAGAGCAATATAGTACAAAATTATTGGTATATATGATCTTGGGTGAATTCAGATGACAGAGTTTATGGTAGGGAGTGGTTTGGGAAGTCTTTGAAATGTCATTATGGTTAAGGGTTGGAAGATGGAGTAGATTGTCTTCTTACCTTTTCCTAAAGACAAAGTTATCATTACTCTTCGTGAATTGTAATAGTGATCCATACTGTTAGGACTGAGTATTTCTCCCTACAACATTATTATATTTTAACAAACTTAAGTTGCTTGTAAATTGGTCAAATCCTGCAAGGAAATATGATAGTATACAGTAAGGATTATAAAGATATTCTTATCTTTTCATTCAGTAATTTCCCTCTGGGAACCAAAAAGTACAGATGTTTATTGCAGCATTTTCGAAGTACAAAATTAAACAAAATGCTGAAAAGAAATGTCTAACATTTGGGCTGTAGAACACTGTGGAACCCTTAATATAATAATTGTTAATACTTTGTAGACTATTTTATAATGTTATATTAGTCTTACAGAATTAATTTTAAGTTCAAAGGCATAACACAAGTAAGGTGTAAGCATCTCTGAGGGGAGGGGCCTGATTCTTGTTTATTTTTATATCTCTAGTACCTATGATGATTGACATGTAGTAGGTGTTCTTTAGATACATGTTGAAGGGAATAAATGAAAGGCCAACAATTTTGTGTTTGGAATTGTGTATTTGTTTTATGAGTAAGATCTTAAAGGAAATAGACCAAAATCAAAATAGATTTGTTGCCATTTGAGGATGGTGAGTGCATTAAAATATTTTTATTTAATATTGCAGCACTTTTAATTTTTTTCAGCTTTTTAATTAAAAAAAACCTTAAAATATTGTATTTATGGTTACTCTTGCTTGTTGCCAAAATCCAAATTAACTCAAATAAAAAATCAAACTTGGAACTTCTGCCTTTAGAGCATGAGTATATTTTAACACATACTCATGAGAAATTTTCTTCTCTACTTATGTATTGGCTTATACTTCTACATTAGCTGTAATGTGAACTCTGTGCCATCAGAGACCTTGCCTATTTTTTTGCGGCTTTATCGTAGTGCCTGAATCATAGATGCTTGGTACATATCTGTTGAATGCATAAATGGTAAATTCTGAAATTATATAGATCACATATGGACTCCAAATTTGTTTGGTATTTTAAAATATTTTTGTACACAACTTATGTGAATATGTTATTACCTGGACAAATGTACTTTTTAGTAATTATAGTGTTTCTTTTTCAGAGGACATTACAAGTTCTGCTCCCTGACCTTGCTGCCAAAGCGAGCCCTGCAGCCTCTGCTCTCATTCGAACTTTAGGAAAACAGTTAAATGTCAATCGTAGAGAAATTTTAATAAATAACTTCAAATATATTTTTTCTCATTTGGTCTGTTCCTGTTCCAAGGATGAATTAGAACGTGCCCTTCATTATCTGAAGGTAATTGAATAATTGCATGTTTTACTCTTTCGTTTAAATTAGCATTATAGGAAAGCTTTTCTAACGTTCTTGTAGGGAGAAGAGTAAATAATTTAGAGCTTATTCTAGAGTAATATAAGTCCAAATGGTATCATGTAAATAAGCTTTGGGGCCTAGAGGATCATATTAAATAGAAATATTGTTATTTTTTTGGTCATTTCACCATAATGGCGTGTGATGATCATCCATTCATGGATCAGGTTCTCAACTCATTTCATTTTAGAATTTTTTTTTTAAAGTTTATTTATTTTGACAGAGACCCCCTGTATGCACATGCAAGCAGGGAAGAGGCAGAGAGAGAGGGAGAGAAAATTCCAGGCAGGCTTCATGCTGTCCGTGCAGAGCCTAACACAGGGCTTGATCTGAGATCATTACCAGAGCTGAACTCAAGTCAGACATTTAACTGACTGAGCCACTGAGGCTCCCTTAGAAATTTTTTTAAGTTTATTTTTTAATTTTTTTTGTAATCTCTGTACCCAGTGTGGGGCTTGAAGTCACAACCCCAAGATCAAGAGTCACATGCCTTTTCAACTGAGTCAGCCAGGTGGCCCATATTTTTGAATTTTTAATTAATTGGAACTCTAAGTTGCTAATTATATGCAAGTAATTATATTTATAGGAAGAGGCAATCTCAACTGTGGGATAATGTTAGTGTATTGCTTAGTTTTTTAGTGCTCTGATTATATTTGACTCAGTATTTTGCTAGTTTTTTTAGATTTAAAATTATAGCTTATATGTCTTTTTGGGTATCACACTAGCAATGGTATCTTTCAAAAAATGAAACTATATTGGAGTATGAGAAACCGTCAGATATGCATATGTGACTACTATTTTCTCTGATGTTAATTATTTCATGTGTTTCATGATATGGCAGCAATAGATTCCTTTCTGCATGAGAATTATTGAATATTGAGTATTTTTATTCATTTTGAGGAAGAAAATCTGTATTGTAGAGGTAGAATGACAATAGTAGAGTGTTTTCCTGTAGAGATAGAATGATAATAATAGAGTATTTTCCTGCATGTCAGAAGTTACTAAAGAATTTATATGGATCATTTCAGTCCTTATAGTTATCCAATGAGATAAAGATGCTATTATTTTTCCATTTTATAGATGAGAAAACCAAAACAGGGAGAGGTCAGATTAGGTAACTTGTCCAGGTCACAACACAACTAATAAGTGACAAAACTGGAATTTAAGGGGCACCTGGGTGGCTCAGTCAGAGTCTGACTCGGGTCATGATCAAGCCCTGCATCGGGGGCCCTGCATTGACAGTGCAGAGCCTGCTTGGTATTCTCTGTCTCCCTCTCCTTCTGCCCCTCCCCTGTTCACACTCTGTCTCTCTCTCTCTCAAAATTAAAAAATGATAATAAACAAACCTGGAATTTAAATTCAGGCAGTCTGACCACAAAGACTGTTCTAAGCCACTATATTATATTTTCTCCTAGGGGTTATGTGTCTATGAATAATGAGTTGATGTTAAGAAAACTGACTTTTTGAAATTTTATTTGAAAGTGAAGTTTAATTACTTTCCTCATTACCTGTACCCCATGGGAGATGTACCTGGAGAAATCGAGATTAGAATCCCTTTTTCTTTTTTTTTTAAATTTAAATTTATTTATTTTTGAGGGAGAGAACAAGTGTTTGTGAGCATGAGCGCGAGTGGGGGAGGGACAGAGGGAAAGGGGGGAGAGAGACAATCCTAAGCAGGCTCTGCACTGTCAGCACATAGCCCCATGTGGGGCTTGAACTCATGAACTATGAGATCATGGCCTGAGCTGAAATCAAGAGTTGGATGCTTAACAACTGAGCCACCCAGGTGCCCCTAGAATCACTTTCCAATACCTTTTATTTTTTTATTTTTATTTTTTTTTAATTTTTTTAACGTTTATTTATTTTTGAGACAGAGAGAGACAAAGCATGAACGGGGGAGGGTCAGAGAGAGGGAGACACAGAATCTGAAACAGGCTCCATGCTCTGAGCTGTCAGCATAGAGCCCGACGCGGGGCTCGAATTCACGGACCGCAAGATCATGACCTGAGCCGAAGTCGGCCGCTTAACCGACTGAGCCACCCAGGTACCCCTCCAATACCTTTTAAAATTACCATCAATAGGGGTACCTGGATGGCTCAGTTGGTTAAGCATCTGACTTGAGCTTAGGTCATGATCTCACAGTTCGTGAGTTCGAGCCCCACATCAGGCTCTGTGCTGTCAGTGCAGAGCCCACTTGGGATACTCTGTCCCCCTCTGTCTTCCCCTTCCCCATGCACTCTCACTCTCTCAAAAATGAACAAACATTAAAAAAGAAAGAACAAAATTTAAATACCATAAGTAAATTTTGTCACATGATCTAGAGCTCCTGATTTACTAATATACTTATTTCCAAAATCTTTTTTTTTTTTTTAAATGTGTCTTTGGATTAGAATGAAACAGAAATTGAATTGGGAAGCCTATTGAGACAAGATTTCCAAGGACTGCATAATGAATTATTGCTACGTATTGGAGAACACTATCAACAGGTTTTCAATGGTTTGTCAATACTTGCATCATTTGCATCTAGTGATGATCCATATCAGGGCCCCAGAGAGATCACATCTCCTGAATTAATGGTAAGGAATATGTTATATGAGTTTTTGTTTGTTTCTTGCCTTTTTGTAGCTTAATTGTGAGATTGGAGAAATAGATATTGTATGCATTTTCCAGATGCTAGAGATTTGTTTAAATTTCAGGCTGAGATTTTTATTTTAGAAAGGTTGAGGATTTAAATTATGGTCATACAAGGTATTAACAAAATATATTAGTGTTGAAAAATATGTTTCCAAATGATTATAGGTTTTATTTTTTCACAGGGTAAAAATGTTCAAATTAATTTTTATTCACTACTTTTTAACTATAGATTGGAATACATTTGTGCTGTGCCCCCCTTCCCCTACCTCCAACTACCTCTTTGGCACAACATACTAATTTTGTCAATTCTATTTTTAAAATCCATTGTTATGTTTAAGGGAAAGTTGGAACACATGTTATCCCCTCTTTCCCTCTCTTAAATTTTTAGTCACTTTACTTCATGTGAAAAAACATGTATATCTCCTATTTTTTCTTTTGATTGCCCTCATTCCTTCAAGAGACTCCAAGGTTATCAGCAAAATATCTTCAGAGATTTCTATGTTTGCTTTCTCATTTCCCATTCATTCTTTAGTTCATTTTAATCTGTTTTTGTTCTCACTATTCTACTGAAATTCTTGTCCATGTCAGAAACAGTCTGCCTGATGTCAAATCCAATGGTCACTTCTCTTCCTATCTTATTTCACCTTTCAGTGGTATTCAGTACAACTGACCATCCCTTCTCATATGGCATCTCTTTATAGTATACTTCTTTTATTTTCTTTTTTTTCCCCACTGTCTACTTATTCATTCTTAGTCTTTACTGGCTCTTTTCCTCTACTTTATCCTCTAAATGTTAGATTGATTCAGGACTATGTAATTGGGTCTTTTTGTCTATTCTTTCCTTAAATGAGAGAGAATCTGGTCTCATCTGGTACTTTGCTTGATTTGATTTATATTTTGATGATTTCATTGTTGAAATTCCAATCCTGACCTCTCCTGAGCTTTGGACTTGTGGATTTATGTAAGTTAGGTCCTGGCAGGAAACGGATGGCACACACAAAAATGTTTAACCGAAAATAGTTTCATGAAGGGCTATTTTCATTGTCTTGGGCAAGGTTAAGAGAACCAGCAGGAAATGTTAAGGAATATAGGGACTAGGAATAGCAGAAAATTTATGCTCCCCATAGTCCTGGCCAAGAAGAAGAAATGTTATTGACAGAACCTGGTTGAAAGCTTAGAGCCATGGTTCAGGGAGAAGGTTGTCATTGTAGAGTGTAGACAGTTCCAGAACCACCTCAAAACCCGGAGGGAGCAGGAATTTTAAACCCCTTGCTCTTTTCTCCTAATCCCTGTTCCCCTGTGGTGCTTCCTGTTGACTGAATTCATTGGGAAGCCAGATGAAAGGGATCTTGAGTAATGAAATCTGGTTAGCTTCTCAAGCACAGAACAGGCCAGAGAATGGATCTGGAGAGAGGATGGCAAACAGCCTCTCCAGCTTCCTCTTTGTCATCTCTACTTGTCTATCTTAGTAAACATCTAAAGTCCAAACATAACGTGTCTGTTAGAAATCTTCATTTTCCCTCCCCTAACCTGTTTCTCTCCTAGTCTTTTTTTTTTTCCTTTTTTAAATTTTATTTTTTAAAATTACATCCAAATTAGTTAGCATAAAGTGCAACAATGATTTCAGGAGTAGATTCCTTAGTGCCCCTTACCCATTTAGCCCATCCCCCCTCCCACAACCCCTCTAGTAACGCTCAGTTTGTTCCATATTTATGAGTCTCTTCTGTTTTGCCCCCCTCCCTGTTTTTATATTATTTTTGTTTCCCTTCCCTTATGGTCATCTGTTTTGTCTCTTAAAGTCCTCATATGAGTGAAGTCATATGATTTTTGTCTTTCTCTGACTGACTAATTTCACTTAGCATAATACCCTCCAGTTCCATCCACGTAGTTGCAAATGGCAAGATTTCATTCTTTTTGATTGCCGAGTAACACTCCACTGTATATATATAACACATGTTCTTTCTCCATTCATCCATCAATGGACATTTGGGCTCTTTCCATGCTTTGGCTATTGTTGATAGTGCTGCTGTAAACATGGGGGTGCATATGTCCCTTCGAAACAGCACACCCGTATCCCGTGGATAAATGCCTAGTAGTGCAATTGCTGGGTCGTAGGGTAGTTCTATTTTTAGTTTTTTGAGGAACTTCCATACTGTTTGCCAGAGTGGCTGCACCAGCTTGCATTCCCATCTCCTGGTCTTTTCTATTTCAGAAAATGGTACCACTGTCTACCTAGTTGCTCAGATCATAACTTGGGAGGCATTCATGAGCCCTCCAGTTTCTTCATCCTTCATAATTAAGTGTTAGCAAACCCTAGCAAGTCTATCTCCAAAGTATATTTTTCATTCTCTGCTGCCACTACCCTCTTATAAGTGACTATCATCTTTCTTGGAGACAACTACAAAAACCTCCTAACTGTTCTCTCCTTTCACTCTTCCCTCCTTATGTCTTTAGTCACTTACTTACACAGCATTGATATGCTCTTTTTGTAGGTAATACAAATTCATATCATTCCCCTGTCTAAATTCCTTTTATGGTTTTTGTTGCTCTTAAAATGAAATCTATAAGCTTTATGTGATTGACGTACCTGTCCACCCTCATATTATGCAACACTTTTCTTCCTTTCTTGTTTGTTTTGTTGTGGTTTTTAAAAATATCAAGATTTTTTCTGTGTCAGTGCCTTTGCCTTAGTCTCTTTACTTGGAATAATCTTCCTCATTCTTTAGCTCTCAGAGTTTTCTGATCACCCTACCTAAACTCCCACATCCCAATTCTTCTCTATCATGTGATAAGGGTGTTTTTCCCTTAGCACTTATCTCAACCTTATTTATATATTTATTGAATGTCTTCTACTCGTATTAGTCTCCCATGTAAGCTAATAGGAGGAAAGTGACTTTGCTGATCTTGCCACCTATACCTGGCACCATATTCTAGACATACATAATACATATTTAGTGAGTGGCAGATTAATGAATTATTGTCTAAATGCAAGAGCTTTACAATTAGAATGTTGGCAGACTGTGAGTGCCATCTATATCTGCTTTTCATTTAAGAAGCATGAGCTGGATCCATGTGATTGGTGAATTGTGGCTTATTAAGCCTAAAATGAGTCTTAATCCAAATCAGAAGTTTGCCAATTAAGTGTAATTTAGATTGACAAACAGATGATTCTCTGTGCTTGGCAAGAAAAAAGTTTGTCCTAATATCTAATATGGAGAGACATGATCAACACCTAACTTTCTACTATGTGCTAGTACACATCCACCTACCCCTCTCTCCTCTTGGCATTGTATGTAATCTGTAGATACCTAAATCAGGTGCCTCAACATCAACCAATGCAACTTAATTGTGGAGTTGGAAAATGCTTTGCCACTCCTCTCCTGCTTTTTCTGCCCCCTTCCTTGCCCATTTATAAATATTTTAATATTCTTTGCAGGGTACTTGCATTCCCAGTTTGTAATAATATTAACAACTTAAATGTAACACTTTACTCTATTCTTTTTTTTCCCCAAAAAAGGCTTTATTACGTACAGAGGAGAGGGATTCAGTCCTTCTTGGCTGCTGCTTTCCTCATGGCTGCCAGGACGTTGCTCAGCTCCTCTCTCTTACTCTTGGTACAGATGTGTGTGTGTCCCTACCCTTTTCTTGATGAACTTGAAATTGCACTTGTCCTTGGAAACCTTGAGCAGCTCCATTGCACAGGGTGAAGCCACACACCTCTCAGATCACGTGCCACACAAACTTGGTGTGGTTGATGAGGTGCCTGCAGCAGCTGCTACACCTCAACTTGTTCATGCTCTTAGTCACCTTGTAGCTCTCGTTGAGGCCACTGGCCAGAGGGTAGGGCAGAGCCATGGCTGCTGCTCCCCATAATGGCTCCTGCTGCAGAAGCAACACTTTACTATATTCTTAGTGCTTAATGCATGTTATCTTATATAATCTCTATAACAACTCTGTGCAATAGGTGTTCTCATTTTACAGACTCAGAGGAGTTAAGTAACTTATCCAGCATCACACACTAGGTAGGGCAAAATTGGGATTCAAACCCAGGTTTGGCTGACTTAAAGCCCATACCCTTTCCTCCAGGATCCTCTTTCAAGAAAAAATTAATCCTATTCCCTTTTACCAGTGTTACCTCAGATGATACTGACCTCTGTTTCAGACCGATGTTCTAGCAGCTTATTTTTTCCTTATTCAAGTACTTTTTTTTTCTGTTTTAGCTCTAAATGTTCTAGATAAGGACACTTAGTCTTTTTCCATTCTTATAACAATTAAATATCCTCTGCACTCTGGGTCCTTGTGTGAGTCACATCCTGAGGATCCCACCCCAGCACACTCCATATTTCAAAAGCTCACAGGTTTTTTATTGTGGAGTACTGTTTAATCATATTTTGTCTTGGTGATTATAAATCAGCTTCACTAATTTTTAAAATACTAGATGTGAAAATATATATTTTTAGAGAAAATTCACCAAGTGCTTACTTCCAGTACTCTAACATAGTTAGGTAATATAGAAATGATGTTAGGTGAATAAATTATTACTGATATGAAATTTGATCTGTATAAAACTTAGATAAAATCTATTTTATGTGTTTCTTTTTTTTCATTAGGCTGATTACTTGCAACCTAAGTTGTTGGGAATTTTGGCCTTTTTTAACATGCAGTTACTGAGCTCCAGTGTTGGCATTGAAGATAAGAAAATGGTAGGTACTGATAGTTAAGTTGCAAAGTTCTGGAATTCATATAGAATACATAGGAGATATGACTTTGGCTTGTAGCTACAAACATCCAAAGAATAAATAAACATGACATTCTGAATCCATATTTTCCTTTATAGGCTTTTAGGGACTCTAAAAAGAGGAATTCTATTGCTTATAGTTCTTTTGTTTATAAAGGACCAAAAACCCGACCCAAACTGGCTTAAAAGAATTTATTGGCTCTGTGACTAAAAGTGTAACAATAATATAGCTTTGGGCATAACTTAGCTTTGGATACAGTGTTCTCAGAATTCATCTCTTAGCTCAAATTCCCCTGGATTGACTTTGTACATAAGTGCCAGGTGATGGCCCCAATGGCATCAGGCTCATGACCTCACCCCGTCTAGCTCAGTGGGAAGAAAAGAGGCCAGCAGTCTCTGATAGCTCAAACAAAAGTTGCATAATTGAGTTCATTGGTCCAAATTGGTGTGTTATGAGTTACGGCCCATGGTGTTTTTGAAAACTGAAAATTGTTGAAGTTATGTAAAGTTAAGTAACTTCAATATCTATTGATTTATGTTTATTTTTTTTTTATTTATATATGAAATTTATTGTCAAATTGGTTTCCATACAACACCCAGTGCTCATCCCAAAAGGTGCCCTCCTCAATACCCATCACCCACCCTCTCCTCCCTCCCACCCCCCATCAACCCTCAGTTTGCTCTCAGTTCTCAACAGTCTCTTATGCTTTGGCTCTCTCCCACTCTAACCTCTTTTTTTTTTTTTTCCCTCCCCTCCCCCATGGGTTCCTGTCAAGTTTCTCAGGATCCACATAAGAGTGAAACCATATGGTATCTGTCTTTCTCTGTATGGCTTATTTCACTTAGCATCACACTCTCCAGTTCCATCCACGTTGCTACAAAAGGCCATATTTCATTTTTTCTCATTGCCACGTAGTATTCCATAGTGTATATAAACCACAATTTCTTTATCCATTCATCAGTTGATGGACATTTAGGCTCTTTCCATAATTTGGCTATTGTTGAGAGTGCTGCTATGAACATTGGGGTACAAGTGCCCCTATGCATCAGTACTCCTGTGTCCCTTGGATAAATTCCCAGCAGTGCTATTGCTGGGTCATAGGGTAGGTCTATTTTTAATTTTCTGAGGAACCTCCACACTGCTTTCCAGAGTGGCTGCACCAAGTTGCATTCCCACCAACAGTGCAAGAGGGTTCCCGTTTCTCCACATCCTCTCCAGCATCTATAGTCTCCTGATTTGTTCATTTTGGCCACTCTGACTGGCGTGAGGTGATACCTGAGTGTGGTTTTGATTTGTATTTCCCTGATAAGGAGCGACGCTGAACATCTTTTCATGTGCCTGTTGGCCATCCGGATGTCTTCTTTAGAGAAGTGTCTATTCATGTTTTCTGCCCATTTCTTCACTGGGTTATTTGCTTTTCGGGTGTGGAGTTTGGTGAGCTCTTTATAGATTTTGGATACTAGCCCTTTGTCCGATATGTCATTTGCAAAGATCTTTTCCCATTCCGTTGGTTGCCTTTTCGTTTTGTTGGTTGTTTCCTTTGCTGTGCAGAAGCTTTTTATCTTCATAAGGTCCCAGTAATTCACTTTTGCTTTTAATCCCTTGCCTTTGGGGATGTGTCGAGTAAGAGATTGCTACGGCTGAGGTCAGAGAGGTCTTTTCCTGCTTTCTCCTCTAGGGTTTTGATGGTTTCCTGTCTCACATTCAGGTCCTTGATCCATTTTGAGTTTATTTTTGTGAATGGTGTGAGAAAGTGGTCTAGTTTCAACCTTCTGCATGTTGCTGTCCAGTTCTCCCAGCACCATTTGTTAAAGAGACTGTCTTTTTTCCATTGGATGTTCTTTCCTGCTTTGTCAAAGATGAGTTGGCCATACGTTTGTGGGTCTAGTTCTGGGGTTTCTATTCTATTCCATTGGTCTATGTGTCTGTTTTTGTGCCAATACCATGCTGTCTTGATGATGACAGCTTTGTAGTAGAGGCTAAAGTCCGGGATTGTGATGCCTCCTGCTTTGGTCTTCTTCTTCAAAATTACTTTGGCTATTCGGGGCCTTTTGTGGTTCCATATGAATTTTAGGATTGCTTGTTCTAGTTTCGAGAAGAATGCTGGTGCAATTTTGATTGGGATTGCATTGAATGTGTAGATAGCTTTGGGTAGTATTGACATTTTGACAATATTTATTCTTCCAATCCATGAGCAGGGAATGTCTTTCCATTTCTTTAAATCTTCTTCAATTACCTTCATAAGCTTTCTATAGTTTTCAGCATACAGATCCTTTACATCTTTGGTTAGATTTATTCCTAGGTATTTTATGCTTCTTGGTGCAATTGTGAATGGGATCAGTTTCCTTATTTGTCTTTCTGTTACTTCATTGTTAGTGTATAAGAATGCAACTGATTTCTGTACATTGATTTTGTATCCTGCAACTTTGCTGAATTCATGTATCAGTTCTAGCAGACTTTTGGTGGAGTCTGTCGGATTTTCCATGTATAATATCATGTCATCTGCAAAAAGCGAAAGCTTGACTTCATCTTTGCCAATTTTGATGCCTTTGATTTCCTTTTGTTGTCTGATTGCTGATGCTAGAACTTCCAGCACTATGTTAAACAACAGCGGTGAGAGTGGGCATCCCTGTCGTGTTCCTGATCTCAGGGAAAAAGCTCTCAGTTTTTCCCCGTTGAGGATGATGTTAGCTGTGGGCTTTTCATAAATGGCTTTTATGATCTTTAAGTATGTTCCTTCTATCCCGACTTTCTCAAGGGTTTTTATTAAGAAAGGGTGCTGGATTTTGTCAAAGGCCTTTTCTGCATCGATTGACAGGATCATATGGTTTTTCTCTTTTTTTTTGTTAATGTGATGTATCACGTTGATTGATTTGCGAATGTTGAACCAGCCCTGCATCCCAGGGATGAATCCCACTTGATCATGGTGAACAATTCTTTTTATATGCCGTTGAATTCGATTTGCTAGTATCTTATTGAGAATTTTGGCATCCATATTCATCAGGGATATTGGCCTGTAGTTCTCTTTTTTTACTGGGTCTCTGTCTGGTTTAGGAATCAAAGTCATACTGGCTTCATAGAATGAGTCTGGAAGTTTTCCTTCCCTTTCTATTTCTTGGAATAGCTTGAGAAGGATAGGTATTATCTCTGCTTTAAACGTCTGGTAGAACTCCCCTGGGAAGCTATCTGGTCCTGGACTCTTATTTGTTGGGAGATTTTTGATAACCGATTCAATTTCTTCGCTGGTGATGGGTCTGTTCAAGCTTTCTATTTCCTCCTGATTGAGTTTTGGAAGAGTGTGGGTGTTCAGGAATTTGTCCATTTCTTCCAGGTTGTCCAGTTTGTTGCCATATAATTTTTCATAGTATTCCCTGATAATTGTTTGTATCTCTGAGGGATTGGTTGTAATAATTCCATTTTCATTCATGATTTTATCTATTTGGGTCATCTCCCTTTTCTTTTTGAGAAGCCTGGCTAGAGGTTTGTCAATTTTGTTTATTTTTTCAAAAAACCAACTCTTGGTTTCGTTGATCTGCTCTACAGTTTTTTTAGATTCTATATTGTTTATTTCTGCTCTGATCTTTATTATTTCTCTTCTTCTGCTGGGTTTAGGCTGCCTTTGCTGTTCTGCTTCTATTTCCTTTAGGTGTGCTGTTAGATTTTGTATTTGGGATTTTTCTTGTTTCTTGAGATAGGCCTGGATTGCAATGTATTTTCCTCTCAGGACTGCCTTCGCTGCGTCCCAAAGCGTTTGGATTGTTGTATTTTCATTTTCGTTTGTTTCCATATATTTTTAAATTTCTTCTCGAATTGCCTGGTTGACCCACTCATTCGTTAGTAGGGTGTTCTTTAACCTCCATGCTTTTGGAGGTTTTCCAGACTTTTTTCTGTGGTTGATTTCAAGCTTCATAGCATTGTGGTCTGAAAGTATGCATGGTATGATTTCAATTCTTGTAAACTTATGAAGGGCTGTTTTGTGACCCAGTATATGATCTATCTTGGAGAATGTTCCATGTGCGCTCGAGAAGAAAGTATATTCTGTTGCTTTGGGATGCAGAGTTCTAAATATATCTGTCAAGTCCATCTGTTCCAATGTCTCATTCAGGGCCCTTGTTTCTTTATTGACCGTGTGTCTAGATGATCTATCCATTTCTGTAAGTGGGGTGTTAAAGTCCCCTGCAATTACCACATTCTTCTCAATAAGGTTGCTTGTGTTTATGAGTAATTGTTTTATATATTTGGGCGCTCCGGTATTCGGCGCATAGACATTTATAATTGTTAGCTCTTCCTGATGGATAGACCCTGTCACTATTATATAATGTCCTTCTTCATCTCTTGTTACAGCCTTTAATTTAAAGTCTAGTTTGTCTGATATAAGTATGGCTACTCCAGCTTTCTTTTGGCTTCCAGTAGCATGATAAATAGTTCTCCATCCCCTCACTCTCAATCTAAAGGTGTCCTCAGGTCTAAAATGAGTCTCTTGTAGACAGCAAATAGATGGGTCTTGTTATTTTATCCATTCTGATACCCTATGTCTTTTGGTTGGCGCATTTAATCCATTTACATTCAGTGTGATTATATAAAGATATGGGTTTAGAGTCATTGTGATGTCTGTATGTTTCATGCTTGTAGTGATGTCTCTGGTACTTTGTCTCACAGGGTCCCCCTTAGGATCTCTTGTAGGGCTGGTTTAGTGGTGACAAATTCCTTCAGTTTTTGTTTGTTTGGGAAGACCTTTATCTCTCCTTGTATTCTAAATGACAGGCTTGTTGGATAAAGGATTCTCGGCTGCATATTTTTTCTGTCTAGCCAACTGAAAATCTCGTGCCAACTCTTTCTGGCCTGCCAAGTTTCAAAAGAGAGATCAGTCACGAGTCTTATAGGTCTCCCTTTATATGTGAGGGCACGTTTACCCCTTGCTGCTTTCAGAATTTTCTCTTTATCCTTGTATTTTGCCAGTTTCACTATGATATGTCGTGCAGAAGATCGATTCAAGTTACGTCTGAAGGGAGTTCTTTGTGCCTCTTGGATTTCAATGCCTTTTTCCTTCCCCACTTCATGGAAGTTCTCAGCTATTATTTCTTCAAGTACCCCTTCAGCACCTTTCCCTCTCTCTTCCTCCTCTGGGATACCAATGATGCGTATATTATTTCTTTTTAGTGTATCATTTAGTTCTCTAATTTTCCCCTCATACTCCTGGATTTTTTTATCTCTCTTTTTCTCAGCTTCCTCTTTTTCCATAACTTTATCTTCTAGTTCACCTATTCTCTCCTCTGCCTCTTCAATCCGAGCTGTGGTGGTTTCCATTTTGTTATGCATTTCATTTAAAGCGTTTTTCAGCTCCTCGTGACTGTTCCTTAGTCCCTTGATCTCTGTAGCAAGAGATTCTCTGCTGTCAGCTATACTGTTTTCAAGCCCAGCGATTAATTTTATGACTATTATTCTAAATTCACTTTCTGTTATATTATTTAAATCCTTTTTGATCAGCTCACTAGCTGTTGTTATTTCCTGGAGATTCTTCTGAGGGGAATTCTTCCGCTTGGTCATTTTGGATAGTCCCTGGCGTGGTGAGGACCTGCAGGGCACTTCCCCTGTGCTGTGGTGTATAACTGGAGTTGGTGGGCGAAGCCGCAGTCAGACCTGATGTCTGCCCCCAGCCCACCGCTGGGGCCACAGTCAGACTGGTGCGTGCCTTCTCTTCCCCTCTCCTAGGGGTGGGATTCACTGTGGGGTGGGGTGGCCTGTCTGGGCTACTTGCACACTGCCAGGCTTGTGATGCTGGGGATCTGGCGTCTTAGCTGGGGTGGGTAGGCAAGGTGCACAGGGGCAGGAGGGGCAGTCTTAGCTTGCTTCTCCTTAGGTGATCCACTTCAGGAGGGGCCCTGTGGCAGCAGCAGGGAGTCAGATCCGCTGCCGGAGGTTTGGCTCCGCAGAAGCGCAGAGTTGGGTGTTTGCGCGGAGCGAGCAAGTTCCCTGGCAGGAACTGGTTCTCTTTGGGATTTTCGCTGGGGGATGGGCGGGGGAGATGGCGCTGGCGAGAGCCTTTGTTCCCCACCAAACTGAGCTCTGTCATCCGGGGGCTCAGCAGCTTTCCTTCCCTTTGTCCTCCAGCCTTCCCGCTTTCTGAGCAGAGCTGTTAACTTATGACCTCCCAGCCGCTAAGTCGCGCTTGCTGCCGGAACACAGTCCGTCGGGCCCCTCCGCTTTTTGCAAGCCAGACTCGGGGGCTCTGCTTGGCCGGCGAGCCGCCCCTCAGCCCCTGCTCCCTCCCGCCAGTCCATGGAGCGCGCACCGCCTCGCTGCCCTTCCTACCCTCTTCCGTGGGCCTCTAGTCTGCGCTTGGCTCCGGCGACTCCGTTCTGCTAATCCTCTGGTGGTTTTCTGGGTTATTTAGGCAGGTGTAGGTGGAATCTAAGTGATCAGCAGGACGCGCGGTGAGCCCAGCGTCCTCCTACGCCGCCATCTTCCCTCCTCCTATTGATTTATGTTTAAATGTGTTTGGCACAGGGCACCTTGGTGGCTCAGTAAGTTGGGCATCCGAGTCTTGATTTCAACTCAGATCATGATCCCACAGTCGGGAGATCAAGCCCCAGGTCAGGCTCTGTGCTGAGTGTATAGCCTGCTTGGTATTCTCTTTCTCCCTCTCCCCCACCTGCATGCTTGTTCTCTCAAAAAAAAAATAAATAAATAAATGCATTTGGCACAGTGAAGTTCAGTATGACTGCTGTAACGGTCACAACTGGAAATTTTTGTTCCTAGATTGAGTTAGAATTTTAGTACTGATTAAATTTCCCTTTTTATTGTTTTCCATCTTTGCAGTCAGTGAAATTACAGTAAAAAAATCTGAGTGGAAGCTTTTATTTCAGTCTATACTCTTCTCTTAATAACCTTGAGGAACCAGGAAAGACATGATACAATATTAAATTCTAATTCAGCAGCCAGTATTTACTCTGTTGGTGTCAACTGGTAAATTTAATCCCCTAGGTAACTTCTGTTCTGTCTCCATGGAATCTTTTTTTTTTTTATTTTAAGAGAGAGAGAGCACGTGTCAGTGTGGGGGAGGGGTGGAGAGAGAGAGAGGGAGAAAGAGAGACAAAATCCTAAGCAGGCTCTGTGCTGTCAGCACTGAACCAGATGTGGGGCCTAATCCCACGGCCCTGGGATCATGACCTGAGCCGAAATCAATTGTCCAACAATGCTCAACCAACTGAACCACCCAGGTGAAGCTTGTATGTTTTGGCACAGAGGTAAGGTTTACTAGAGAGTTTCTTTACCCTTTCATTAGAACCTGGGGCTGTTGATACAAGTCCCGATTCTGTGTTCCACATACAGGAACATGTGTACATTATTTTGGGGGTATGTCATCAGTTATTTGTTTATTTTACTAAATTCAGAGTATGTTGAAATTAGGACAGAAATGCATGTGCCGCATAGGAATTTGGGATGAACAGGAAGAAAATTAAACAATAGGTATTAATGTTCTTAATAAATTTGAAAATTACAGTTCTAAAGGACCACCAGGACAAAAATAACAAATTACCTTCGCAAGAGAAAAAAAACACCAGAACTCAGCTTGTATTTTTCAAGTTCATTACTTACATAAGAATTTGAACAGAATGAACTGACCAACATTTAGACATTGTGTTGCCAGAAATAGGTACTACTCTGAGATGTGGATGGGATGTACTTTACCTTAGGGCTCATCTGCTCCTGTGGACTTGTTTATAGGCTTTACTTTAAATCCCTACTTACTTTATAGGCTTTGAATAGTTTGATGTCTTTGATGAAGTTGATGGGACCAAAACATGTCAGTTCTGTGAGGGTGAAGATGATGACCACGCTAAGAACTGGCCTGAGATTCAAGGATGATTTTCCTGAATTGTGTTGCAGGTAAATGACTGCCTGAGTTCATTAGAGTATTTGCATCTCCCAGTAGCACTAACTTGAATTCTTATCTCTTTGAGGGATTCAGACTGTGAGTAATAAAGATGGAAAGAATACTTGTATTGAAAGGGAATATGTTTACTTCTTTAAAGATACACTAGTGTGCAATCTTTTAACATACTGGGAAATAGTATAATGAACCCCTCCATACCTATTTCCCAACCTCAGCAGTTATCAACGTTACTAATCTTACTTAACTGACCACCTCCACCTATTGTTAGTTGGAATGATTTAAAGAGAACCCCAGTATCAAATCACTGTACTTAGAAATACCTCTGATGTATCTAATGGGTAAAGCATTAAAAAAAAAAAAAAAAAACCATCGTGAATTATTACACTTAGCAGAATTAATAGGAATTCCTTAATATCATCTAAAACTCAGTCCATATTTAGATTTCCCCAAATGTCTCAAAGATTGTTTTCCCAAAGGTGTTGGTTTGTTTGAATAAGAATCCAAATAAGGTGCATGTGTCACACATGTGGTTGTTTGGCCCCTTAAATATCTTTTAAAAACAGATTCACTCCTTAAGACCCTTTCCCACACTTTTTTCAGGCCATTGAGATTTTGGCATACGGGATTTCTAATTTAATTTGACTTAATATCATTTCAGTGTTACTACTAACAGACTACTCAATGCAGTTTAAGCTTTTTGAAGGTCCTTTTTTCCTTTATTTGTTTGTTTCTTTCTTACATATGGATTTTTGTTTTTTTCAGAGGTCCTTTTGTCCTTAAGACTGTGCCTATTGGAGATGGAGAGTCTGAATAATACGTTTTAAAGTCATGTGAAGCAGTTCTCTTCTGTGTACATATGCCACCCACTTGATATTAAGTTAGGTTTAGTTGTTTTAGTTTGTTTAAAATTTTTAGAAGTGCTTTTTTTCCCTCTTTAAATTCATGTATTTTTCCCTCTTTAAATTCATCTATTTTTCTTAATTTTTGTATAATTCTCCTCTTTTTAAAAGTATAAACCAAATGCACACACACTCACACCCTTATTTTCCTATGAACCCTGCCCCAAAAGGGAGCATATTATAAGCACTATTTTTACCTTGCTTTTTTGACTTGATGCATTAAAGAAATCACTGTGTGCATATATAGTACTGATCTTTATTCCATTTTTACAGCTGCCTTGTAATCTTAATATTTGTATGTATCATTGTTTGCCCAGCTAATAACTCATTGATGGAGCTTTACTAATAATAAAAATAATGTGATTTTTAACCTTTATTTATTTTTTCACATAGAGCTTGGGATTGCTTTGTTCGTTGCCTGGACCATGCTTATCTTGGTTCCCTTCTCAGTCATGTGATAGTAGCTTTGTTGCCTCTCATACACATCCAGCCTAAAGAAACTGCAGCTATATTTCACTACCTCATAATTGAAAACAGGTATTTATTGTAATAGAAATTAATAGTAAAGATTACAACTTTTTATTACTGTATATTTATGTCTCAGGACATTAGGATTGCTACTGGTAATGTGGAATTGCTCACATTCTTTTTAATTGAGAGTCCATCAGACAAAAATAATTGACACGCTTTAAAAAAAAATTGACATGCGTTAAGTCAGTGCATATCGAACTGATACTATTTCAGTTGTGACATTGATTCATTATAGTATTTAAAACATTAGGAGATCAACAAATCAAAATTCTTTTCATCGGTTTGAAAGAAGTGAGGCTAAGTTTACCTTTCTTCTCATGCTTAAAAGAGATAGTTGAATATGAAAAAGGTTAAGAGGAATGTTCACCTACTTTCTATAACTTTCCTTAGTTGAAACTCTTATTACTTCATTGCATTAGTCTCTTAACCAGCCTCCCTTCCTTTAGGCTTTTATCCCATTTCTTCATATTGTTCATATTTAAAAACATCTCTTTTATCAAGTTATTCCAGCATATGGAGACATTTTGTGATTCTCCCACTTACTAATTGATGAATTTCAAATTGCTTATCTTGATGTTCAAGGCTTGCCAAAATCTGGTCACATCTTATTTCTTAAAACCTTTTCTCAAGATTTCCCAAAACAGACTGTGCTGTAGCTTACCTGTATGAAGAACGTACATTATTCCCATTTTTGTATTTCAAACCAGTTGCTAATTTAGCCTAGAATTTGTTTGTATGCATTTTGAAGTTGTTTCTGTGTTTGCATTTACTGTTACATGTTGTAGTTTTTTGTTTCTGAAAAGGGTTTAAGTATTATTTATTTACCTGCTTACCCACCCATACACATGCTACTGCTATTCCCATTAATCATTTTCAATAACTGTCTAAGCAGGGAAAAGGTACAGAAGAAAAGATTAATGTAGGGATTTTTTCAATAAAGTGCTTTTGATATTTTGAGTATGATAGAACAACATAAACACTGATGTAGATCACCTTTCAAATACTTTTGGATTATTACATAGTGTATCAGTGCTTTTTATTATGCAGCAGTTATTTCTCTACCTTTTCATATAAAAAAATCTCTCCTTCATTTCGTGCTAGTTAGAACACCTTAAGCTCCCTGAATAAAGAAATTTTTTTCAGCTTCCTTTATTGTTATATCACTAGTGTCCAGCACATAGTGGCATATGATAGTTACTTGATATGTATTTGTGGCATAAGTGAATGAAGACTAGAATTTAGAAATCTATTATTGGGATTCAGATAGATTAGAGTATTATATTTGATGCAAATTAAAAATTATAGCCTCAGTAAGATTTATATTTTTTTTCAAATGCTTTATGAGAATTTGTGTTTTAAGGTTGGATTTGGCTATCTATTGCTGCACTATGAACCGCTCTAAGATCAAGTGTCTTAAAGTGACAAGCATTTTTATTTGCTCATAATTTTGCAATCTGGACTGGGTTCAGCAATAGATTCTTTGGTTGGTGGCTGCAGTCAGCCAGCAGGTAGACTTGACTGAGTTTCTGTCTCTTTCCATGTACTCTTGGAGTCTCTCTTTTTTCATGTAGCTTGTCCATGCTGGTGACCTTATATGGTGACTTAGGTCTCTGATGGGCACCAAACCAGAAGTTGCCAAACCTTTTAACACATCGGCCTTAAGTTGGCACAGCGTTTATTTTGCCACATTTTGTTTGTTAAAGCAAGTCACACAGCTAGCCTAAATTGAAGAGGAAGTGACTATGGAGAAGTAGAGTTTATTTTGGGCCACCAACATAACCTACTACAACAGGGTGATTTTCTTAGATTTGATTATTTGCCACTATTAACCACTAGACATGGTTAGGAGGAATATTTTGCACATTACTAATCCACTAGCACTTTTTTTTTTAAAGATTTTTTTGTTTTATTTTTAAGTAATCTCTACACACACACCCTTACTGGGGCTTGAACTCATGACCCCAAGATCAAGAGTCACATACCCTACTGACTGAGCCAGCCAGGAACCCCCACTAGCACTTTTCATTGTGACTTAAATTGGCTATAGTTTCAACCTCTGCTTTATTTTTTTTTTACTATTCATACTCTTTGCATATAATTTTTTTGTTTTCCAATTAACTATTAGGGATGCTGTGCAAGATTTTCTTCATGAAATATATTTTTTACCTGATCATCCAGAATTAAAAAAGATAAAAGCAGTTCTACAGGAATACAGAAAGGTATTTAATTTTTAATTTATGTTTTAGGGCATCATTGATACAAAATTGTTCCCAAATTCCAATACATTGAACAGAGGTTCTGTAGAATCGCATCTAGGAATAATATAGTCATATTCCAATGACTATTTTTATGATTAGATAATCCTATCACAGCTATGATACTTTTTTTAGAAGGGAATTTCAGTATTTAGGTCAAAGACGTTATTGGATTACATAGATTTTTACATAGAAAGCAAATAATACAGTACTTGTGCCCTTACTTCCCAGATTACTATGTCCCTACTTACAGTCCCCCAAAGAAGAAGCTGCCATAGCTTCATGCCCTGAAAAGCTGTGGGAGGATTCTAGTTATGTTGTGCTACAAACTATGGTATGAAATTGTCATGGCATGAAATTGTGGTTTTTGAAGTCATTAACTGATAAGGTGTATCTCTCTGTGTTCTTTATATAGGAGACCTCTGAGAGTACTGATCTTCAGACAACTCTTCAACTTTCCATGAGAGCAATTCAACATGAAAATGTAGATGTTCGTATTCATGCTCTTACGAGCTTGAAGGAAACTTTGTATAAAAATCAGGTATACTAAAATAATTAAAAAGCTATAGAAATGTAGGAAGCTCAAAGAAAAGATGACAGGTTGGCATATTTGCTTGAGTTTCAGTAGATTCAATGAAAGAAGTAATTCTTATTTTACCAAGATTATCAGATCTTAGAATTACTAATCCATGAGATCCCTTTTGAGGTTGAATACTGGGGATTTGCAGAGTTTTTTTTGTTGTTTTGAAGGGTCATAATTTGACAGTTGTCTTTTGGTTACTGCATCTTCCTGAGTAAGAGTGTGTGTGTACACAATAGCAGCAGTTCGTGTGTCTTCTCATATAATTTCCTATAGATATTTGTCATGTAAAATCTCAGTAATTTTGCCATTTTACATTTTGACTGAATTCTTGTTTTAAAGAAACTAAATTTTTAAGTTTACTCTTTTATGATGCCGGTGAAGTTTATTCTTTTCTTGGGCAACATACCGTAGATTGGCTTTAACCTTGATGACCGTGAGAACTGGTGTTTAAAGTACTAGATCACTGTAAGTCTATGAAATAGACAAAAATTAACTGAGGTACTCATTTTTGCATATCAAGAGTTTATAAGATGTGAAAGCCTAACACTCTCATGAGTTAGGGGATTAAACCAGGTTATATTTGTTTTCATGATAGAAGGAAGCATTTAAGTTACTTAGGACGAAAGATATACATGATGGTGGGCTGCCTGGGTGGTTCTGTCAGTTCAGTGTCCAACTTCGACTCAGGTCATGATCTCATGGTTTGTGAGTTCGAGCCCCATGTCAGACTCTGTGCTGACAGCTCAGAGCCTGGAGCCCACTTCAGATTCTGTGTCTCCCTCTCTCTCTGCCCCTATCCCACTCATGCTCTCCTTTTCTCTCTCTCTCTCTCTCTCTCTCTCTCTCTCTTTCTCTCTTTCTGACTGGGTCAGTGAACTTGTGTGACCAATGTGGGTAGCAGCTTATGTGGAAATGGTCCTACCATAGGTGAGGAGCCTTGAATCTCCTTGAATGTAGGTTTTATACTCGCCTAACTGAATCCACATTGCCAATTACAGGGCAATGTAATTGCTTCATTCCCTGCCCTGCACTTACTTCATTGAAACTACTCTGTGCTTACCCCTTGTCCCAAACCTCTACCTGGGTTTCAGGTAACTTAAAGGGCTTCTAGCTTTTTATTTTATATAGGGATTTATGAATAGCAGAGGATTTCTCCTCTTGGCCTAGAGGTTTCCTAGTTTAGGTTGTTTCTAAGTGGATGACATGGTCCTGGTCAAATATTAGGAAACTTTGTATGGATTATCACTTCTTAGATGTAAATGACTAAATCTGAGAACTTAAGGAAATTGCTTATATTCTTAGGGAAAAGCCACAGCTGCCCAACTTTTCCACCTGTGTCACAAAACAAAAATCACACGTGGTAATACCCTAACAAGCCTTCCTTCAATGTAAAGCCCCAGTGCTAATAGATTAGCTAGGCATAGTAAGAATGTAAATGTACTTACAAGAGCCTTGAAGGTCACATAAAGTAGTCTGAATAAGATGTAATGTCTATAGATTGTTATTGGGTATTTTTAAGTACAGGTTAATTTAGTTTAGAATCAATTTATAGCTGGATAAATTTACTTTAGGTTAGTAAGATAACTAAAGATAATGGCTTGGAGGAACCAACGAAGATAAGAAAATAAGGGAAGGAATCCAGAGATACATGTCTTTGTAGCCGTATCCCCACTGGCCTAAAACACCTACAAAAAAAGAGAGAAGGAAGTGGGTTTTTTCCCCCCACCTATGACAAGAAAGTAACATCAGTGTTGAAAGCAATTCAGATAAGTTCTAGAATAGTGCTATCCAAAAGAATTTTCTATGAGGATGGAAATGTTCTGTATCTGCACTGTCCAGTTATAGCTGCTAGCCACATGTGGCTCTCCTGAGCACTTAAAGTGTATGATAAGGAACTAGGTATTTAATTTTATTTAATTTTTCTTAGTTTAAATTTAAATAGCCTCATGTGGATGGTGGCTATCATATTGGACATTGCAGCTCTAGAGGATGGCTGAACCTGTAGCAATACCTGAACAAGAAACTGATATAAGAAAACAGGGTTCGAAGTCAGAGAGTCTTTGTAGTAGATGCTGTGAGAGTCCATGAGAAAGCAAATGCAAAAGATATTCTTATAAAAGTTCAGTTCTTAACCAGAGGGAGAGGAAAAGATACTTCAGGAATATGTTGAAAGGAGGTGCTTTAAATAATAGAGCTAAAATTTTGGTAAAACTGGCTAAACAAACAATTGGGTATAATGTAATGAAAAGGAAGCCATAAAAGATGGTATGACAGTTGATAGGATGGCAGCTGTAGCCTTCTATACTTGACCTTTTTGATGGACTGACCCTGAAAAAGCTTTGTTCTAAATTTATTTTTTTATTTATTTTAATGTTTGTTTATTTTTGAGAGAGAGAGACACAGCATGAGCAGGGGAGGGGCAGAGAGAGAAGGAGACACAGAATCCAAAGCAGGCTCCAAGCTCTGAGCCATCAGCACAGAGCCCGATGTGGGGCTTGAACTCATGAACCGTGATCATGACCTGAGCTGAAGTCAGTTACTGAACCAACTGAGCCACACAGGCGCCCCTGCAAAAGCCTTGTTTTAATGGGTAGCCCCCAGAGGGTCATTAACATTAAAGAAATGACAGTTTATGCTTCTTACTTGTAAGGAAGAATCCGTTTTTGAGGGATATAAAGGATACCTAAGGTCAGTAGATAGCAGGGAATTTTTTCTTCTATGTTAGAAAAATCAGACTAGGGGCGCCTGGGTGGCTCAGTCGGTTAAGCATCCGACTTCGGCTCAGGTCATGATCTCACGGGCCGTGAGTTCGAGCCCCGCGTCAGGCTTTGTGCTGACAGCTCAGAGCCTGGAGCCTGTTTCAGATTCTGTGTCGCCCTCTCTCTCTGACCCTCCCCCGTTCATGCTGTCTCTTCCTGTCTCAAAAATAAATAAACATTAAAAAAAATTAAAAAAAAAAATCAGACTATAGATAAAACTGAACAACCGTCTAAGATCTTTCTGATCACTGATGGTACTCAGGTTGAAGTGATTTTCTGTGGTAAAATCCCAGAAGGACATATGTTGGGCAGATGATATGCTATTATAGATGAAAAACTATAGGGAATTATCAATAAAATTACTCAGATGAGAAAACTAATTCAGTAAGGTAGGATATAAAATCAACATATAAAAAATAACTTTTATATAATAAGTAATAACTAGGTGGAAGATTTGTTGGAAGACCCAATTTACAACAGTAACAGAAAAAGAGAATATGCTTAGTAATAAGCATAATGAGAAATAGATAAACCAATAAAGAAAAACCCTGAAAGACACAAAAAGGTAGTAGATTTAAGCAAATGGAAACTATCCCTTATTTATCTCTTAGGTTGACTCAATATTACAAAGATTTCAGTTCTCTCTAGATTAATTTATAAATTTAATGCTATCCCAAAAGAATGCCAACAAGTTGCTTGTTTTTGTTAACTAGGAAAGTTCAGACTAGGGGTGCCCAGGTGGGTCACTCTGTTAAGCATCTGACTTCAGCTCAGGTCATAATCTCATAGTTCATGGGTTCAAGCCCCACATTGGGCTCTGTGCTGACAGCTCAGAGCCTGGAGCCTACTTCAGATTCTCTGTCTCTCTTTGTCTTCTGCCCCTCCCCTGATTGTGCTCTCTGTCTCTTAAAAATAGACATTAAAAAAAATTTAGAAAAACAAAAGTTCATACCAATGCTTATATGGGAAAATCAACATAAAAATAGCTAAGAAAACTCTGAAGGGAAAAAGTAACCATGAGGGTTTAGTATCTCTACCAGACATTAACATACTCTACAGCCTCTATAGTTAATACAATGTGATTTTGGTGCATGAATAAACACACCAGGGGGAAAGAATAGAAAGTTCAAATGTAGACCTTTATGTAAATGGACATTTAGGATATGATAAAAATGGGATTTCAAATAATTAGAGCAAACAGATTTCTTTTAACAACTGATTAGGCATTTGGAAAATGATAAAATTGGCTCTGAATGTTAAAAAGCATATTTATTTATTTATTTATTTATTTATTTATTTTTTCAATATATGAAGTTTATTGTCAAATTGGTTTCCATACAACACCCAGTGCTCATCCCAAAAGGTGCCCTCCTCAATACCCATCACCCACCCTCTCCTCCCTCCCACCCCCCATCAACCCTCAGTTTGCTCTCAGTTCTCAACAGTCTCTTATGCTTTGGCTCTCTCCCACTCTAACCTCTTTTTTTTTTTTCCTTCCCCTCCCCCATGGGTTTCTGTTAAATTTCTCAGGATCCACATAAGAGTGAAACCATATGGTATCTGTCTTTCTCTGTATGGCTTATTTTAAAAAGCATTTTTAAATAGAGGCAATGAACACAAACTCATTTTTAAAACTCTTTTGGAATTCAGTATCTTTGCTGAAAAATAAAAATCAATTTAACCTAAAAGTGAAGTGAAAACATTTTTAAGTACATAGTAGATAAGTGTATTTTACTATTCATTTAGTGTTTCATAACATGTATTACATTGAACTGCATTTATCTCTGCCAAATAAAGTGACCTTATATTTTCTAGTTTTAGCAAGTGAGTAAATGTTTATAATTTCATATATTAGTTTTGCTATTTTTATTATGAGCTCATTTTTGAGGTACTTATGCCTGAATTAACCTATAATGTTATTTAAGTGATAGACTGTCGAAGACTGTGGAAGAGTTAAAATGGCTTTGCATTTTTCTTTTGAAGTGATTACTCTAATTTGAACCATAGTTTCAACATGAAGTTTGAGATGTTCACGTATGCTTTACTTTTGCTAGAGAGAAAATAGTATAAAAGAAGTAGTTCCAAAGTGGTTACACGAGTACAGTATGTAAATTTCCATTGGCTTGAAAATAGTCTCTTCTTACTTAACAGGTTTTCAGCATCCTCAGGAGATTGATGAAAAAAGATTATGTGAACCAACATACTGTTTTATCACCACCACTGAACCCTTTCCCCATTTTTTTGTCCTTCTCTACCTAGTTTTTTAATATACTTTTCAGTCTTCTTGTTTTACCTAATAGCTCTTCCTTGTTGACTTACGTGAATATCTGTCCACTGTCCTTGAAAAGTTATTCTGAGTTCTTTTTCATCTTCTTCATTGCTTCCTTTCCTTCTAAACGTATTTGCTATTATACATATCATATGGTATTTTAATTACTTATTTGCATATCTATTTTCCCCTTAGACTGTGAACTCATTGGGATAAGTCTGTGTCTTATTTATTTTTGTATACTAGTATAATAATAGTAACTGTTTAATGGATTAAGGATTAAAAATTTCTAAAACAATGTTCCTACAGAATATGTTGTGAACTATGTTATGTGAACTCATCAAAAACTAGCTGAAAATACTGCAGATACAGGAATTTAATTTTGTCAGTGTTTATGTCAGGTATTCCTTAATATTTTTAAGCTTTCTAGTTAGGAAAATATACTAGTTTGTGAAAATTATGTACAATTTTCTTTCTACTTTTAGGAAAAACTGATAAAATATGCAACAGATAGTGAAACAGTGGAACCTGTTATCTCCCAGCTGGTAACGGTGCTTTTGAAAGGTTGCCAGGATGCAAATTCTCAAGCTCGGTTGCTCTGTGGGGAATGTTTAGGGGAATTGGGGGCAGTAGATCCAGGTCGACTAGATTTCTCAACAACTGAAAGCCAAGGAAAAGATTTTACATTTGTGGTAAGTAATGGTAATTTGGGATGACAAGAAGAGTTCTCTGTCCTATTCAAATTTCTATATTTCATTTACAAAGAACTGTTCAGGTTATCCTTAGTGGCACCGTGATCTAAACCAGACAATTTAGGTAACTTCTAAATTTTTTCCTTAATACTATAACAGAGATCTAGAGCCCAAAACTATAATAAAGTAGGAGTCCAGACTAGTGTGCTGTGTTCTTTTTAAAAAGCTTCCCAACCTAGGGGTGCCAGGTTGGTTGAGCGCCCTACTCTTGATTTCAGCTCAGATCATGATCCCAGGGTCATGGGATCAAGCCCACATTGGGCTCCACGCTGAGTGTGGAGCCTACTTGGGATTCTCTCTCCTTCTCTCTATCTCTCCCTCTCCCTCCCCCTCCCTCTCCCTCTCTCCCTCTCTCCCTCTGCCCCTCTACTCTGCTTGTGTGTGTGTGCACTCTTTCTTTCAAAAATTAATAAATAAATAAAATGAATAAATAAAAAAGCTTCCAATCTAATGATAATAGTTAAAACCTAATTGATTATTTAAATATTAGAATTTCAACACTGTTGCTAAGTGTTTTCATGGGAAACTAATTTCCCAGGGTGTCCTAATAGTGTATAAAAAGTTGCCATGGTCAAAGAGTTTGGGAAATCCTCTAAAAATAAATCAAACAGAGCATCTGTATCATTTAGTATGCACACTGTCAGTCTCCAAGAGGAGGGTTTGTTAAAATTATTTCTTGGAGTGTCTCAAATGACTGGGCTTCTACAAAATGCAATTGAGGAAATGCTATATATATAATTTTCTGGGTTTTTTTGTTGTTTTCTTACTTGAGAGAGAGCGCGCACAAGCTGGGGAGAGGGACAGAGGGAGAGAACCTTAAGCGCAGCCTTCACGCTGGCATGGAGCCCACTGTGGGCTCAGTCTCCTAACCCTGGGATCATGACTTGAGCCAAAACCAAGAGTTGGGCACTCAACCAACTGAACAACCCAGGTGCCCCTGCAGTTTTCTTTTTAAGGATTAAAATGCAATGCCTGATCTTGGGGTCATTAGTTCAAGGCTCACATTGGGTGTAGCTATTACTTAAAAATAAAATCTTCAACAACAACAGTAAAACAAAAAATGAAACTTGGAGCTTTGCAAAAGTTGAATGATTCAAATGCCCTTTATTAATAGCCTAAACAGCCTTAGGTTGGGCTTCTTGGCTACAGATTATGTTTTAGCCTTGGTACCACATTTAGTTTGACTCTTAATGTCCTTTCCTTTTCTAAGGTAAATTCACTTAGGTAACTAAGTTAAATTAATTACATAAGGCACAGTACAGTGTAAAAAATTGATACACCTTACCTTTGTTTTTTTCTTGTTTTTATTGAGACTGGAGTAGAAGATTCAAGCTTTGCCTATGGATTATTGATGGAACTTACAAGAGCCTACCTTGCGTATGCCGATAACAGTCGGGCTCAAGATTCAGCTGCTTATGCCATTCAGGTAAGAATGTGTATAGTCAGTACTGGTTTTACATTACTGAATTCTGATAAGTTGTAAATGTATACTTTGGAAACTTATTTTTGTAAACTGTCATTTTCATTATCAAAGATCAAAATTATCATAAGTTCATGATAAAATTTCACAGTACAGAAATGTGCCCTCTTAACAAATTATTATAAGTACTTTGGAAAATTTTCTATATATTTATTTAACAAATCTATATGTCTTCACCAAACAAAGAGATCATATTACTTCATGTTCTGTAACTTGATTTTCTTTTGTGTTCAAAAGTCTGTCTTGGGTTATTTTCCATGTCAGTACATAGATCTCTAATTCATTCTTTCCAATGACTTAATATTCAATATGGATGTACCATCCATATTGAATATTAAGTCATTGGAAAGAAATTTATTTAACAAATTTAAGAAATTTATTTAACACATTTAGGATGTATTCAGTGTTTTGCTTTTGAGAGAAATGCTTCAGTGAGCACTTGAGTGAATATATCAATAATATAAACATCTAGAGGTTAAAATATGTCTGAGAGCAAACACAGAATTTACATTTGATAAATTTTATCAAAAAAAGTTTTACCAGTTTATGCTTCCTTGACAAACCTGCATTTTATCAAAATTTTACATCTTTGTCAATGTGACAGATGAAAAATAGTACCATTTTACTTTAGTAGTATTTAATTACGAGAGAGGTATATCATCCTTTATGTATTTATTGCATTTTTGGTGAATTTTTTCTAGATGATCTTTGCCCATTTTTCTTTTGGTATAGAGCTATTTTTTCATTGCTATTTAAGATGTATTTGTATGTAATAGAAGTTAACCCTTTGTCAGTCACACACATCATAAATATTTTTCCAGTTTGATGTTCCTTGTCTTTTTTCATGGTATTTTTTTCAATTAAAAATGTCTTTGTTTTGTTAGATATTCAGTTCTGGAATTCATGGTGAGTGGTCTGAGTTTCAGATATAAATTTGGAGGTATTCATTGTAGAGATGGTATCTAAAATTATGATCCTGGATGTGTTCTTGGAGGGAGTACAGGTGAAAAGATTCTGGTAATTGAACCCTGGACATTGAGAGGTCAGTGAGAAGAGGAGGGAACAAGTAAGAAAACTGAGAAGGAGCTGTCAGTAAGGTAGGAGAATGTGGTGTTCCAGAAGACAAGAAAGTGTCTCTAAAGGAGAGTGGAAGAATGAGATAGTAGCTGGGAAGGAAGGAGGAATGCAGATAGGAAAAATAACAGATGTTTACATGTTGCTTGGGAACAATTCAGCAGAGTGGAGAATATGATAATGTAAGGAGAGAATTGATCGAATACTTTTTTTTCCCGTTTTTTTAAAATTTATTATTTTTTTAATATGAAATTTATTGTCAAATTGGTTTCCATACAACACCCAGTGCTCATCCCAACAAGTGCCCTCCTCATTGCCCATCACCCACCTTCCCTTCCCTTCCACCCCCCCATCAACCCTCAGTTTATTCTCAGTTTTTAAGAGTCTCTTATGAATGGATAAAGAAATTGTGGTTTATATACACAATGGAATACTACTTGGCAATGAGAAAGAATGAAATATGGCCTTTTGTAGCAACGTGGATGGAACTGGAGAGTGTTGTGCTAAGTGAAATAAGTCATACAGAGAAAGACAGATACCATATGTTTTCACTCTTATGTGGATCCTGAGAAACTTAACAGAAGACCATGGGGGAGGGGAAGGAAAAAAAAAGTTAGAGAGGGTGGAATACTATTTTTAATAGGCAAAGAGTTGTGGAGTATAGTTTGCAAGTGGGAGGGGTAGCCTTAATTAAAAACAAAAGCAAGTCATCTATAGTAAGAGGAGAGAAAGTGTATGGGCTCTGCTGCTGATAATGCCAGGCTGGATAGGTATGTGGGTGGAAGTTGTGGAGGTCTTTTTGGATTCCTTCTGTGTTTTTCAATTAAATATGAAGCAAAGTCTGCAACTGTAAGTATATTGATCTTTTTGAAAGTATAAATGGTGACCCCCAAAAAGAATTGCTGATCTCCCTAATTAAAAGAGGCTTTTTATTAACTAGAGTGACTTTGCCAAACATCAAAAAAAGCTGGCTTCAAACAAAATTTTAATAATATTTAAAAAAACTTTTTAACATTTATTTATTTTTGAGAGACAGGCAGATCATGAGCAGGGGAAGGGCAGAGAAAGAGGGAGACACAGAATCCGAAGCAGGCTCCAGGCTCTGAGCTTTTAGCATGAGATCATGCCCTGAGCCGAAGTCGGATGCTTAACCAACTGAGCCACCCAGGCGCCCCTAAAAATATTTTAAAATTAAATGAAAATGGGTTCTGGATATTTCTGTATTTGAGTTTTTCATATATTTCCTTACTTTTACTAAAATACACTAATATAAGTATAAAGTACATATTTTGCTAGACAGTTCTTATAGTACATCTATTACATATGGTCATTTTCAGTGGAATTGAAAGGGCTCAGGTGATAGAAGATATAATATCCTAACATATTTGTTTTGTTTTGAATATTGATACTAGAGCCAAAGATTTTTTTTCTTCATTTATAAAATATCATTTATTTTATTTTCAGGAAAGTAAAATATAACCATTTAATTTGAGGGCTTGAATAGTAGAGTGGTCTTTAACGTTTGCATTTTTTCACAATTTTTTTTTAAGTAAACTCTTCCCCCAATGTGGGTTTTGAACTCTCAACCTTGAAATCAAGAGTCACAGGTTCTGCTGACTGAGCCAGCCAATTCACAGTTTTGAGCTCGGTATTTTATACCTAGAATTTGAGATACCTTGAATTTTTAAAACTATTTTGGATTTGTAGTGGCTTTCATTAAAATTCAGAAAAGATTAAATTCTAAAAATTATACTTCTGCAAATATAGACATTTCCAGTGTTTCCTCCAAATAGCTCTTAATCTTATTTCACGTATATATTACATATATAGAACACAAACTTCCTTCATGTTCAAGTACTACCACAGCTTTGGGACCTTTACTAAGCTACCTAAATGGTTTTAAGCATTGAAATACATGTCCTAAGTAAGTTCACAACTTTTATAATTCTATATATTTTTAAATTATTTTTGTAACTATTATGTGTAGAATGTTGATGATCAGAAAGGTTTATCTACTTCACTGAAGATTTACAAATGTAAAATATGTATTTGTAGGAGTTACTTTCTATTTATGACTGCAGAGAGATGCAGACTGATGGCCCAGGTCACCAGTTGTGGAGGAGATTTCCTGAGCATGTTCGGGAAATCCTGGAACCTCATCTAAATACTAGGTCTGTACACTCATTAAAACAATTTTTGTAAAATTGTTTTTAACATTATAAAATTAATGTTATTTTTTTTTTTCAATGTTTATTTATTTTTGGGACAGAGAGAGACAGAGCATGAACGGGGGAGGGACAGAGAGAGAGGGAGAAAAAATTAATGTTATTTTTGATGTAACTTTTTACCATTAAAAGTATTTTCAGTATGTCTAATAATGTATTTTCCACTGTGAATATGCCTATAATCTTGTCAAAAACTACAGTTTGCGCATTGGTTAAATTCTATAATTTTAATTATTTAAAATTTATTAAAGCTAAAAGGATTGATTTTTCTGTTTCAGTCAGTAATACTTTGAAAATCTACTTTAAATTAAATATGAGTTTAAGTTCTTGATAGGTGTAATTAATATAGAAACTTAAAAATTTAAAGCTAGTTCCAAAGTCATTAGTAAACCCCAGTTAGAGATTAGATTTTCACCCTTCACCTCCTCATGAAGATATTTTCTCCCTCTACTTTTTAAAAAAGTATATTGTAATCTCTTTAAATTTTAATAATTTTGTTAACACTGATTGAATCTATAAAATTATAAATTAATTTTATTTAGAAACTATGATTTGAAGTATACTAGGTCACATGCTTATCAGATATGTGACCATGTATAAATTATTTTACTTCTTTGAGCATTGGTACAGTGCCTGGCCTTGTTTGCTAGTTACCTCTTTATATTTAGAAACTTTTTTTTTTAAGTCAGCCCAAGCAGCAGCAGGGTAGGAGAGAGGCAGTGAGAGAGAGAATCATAAGCAGGCTCCATGCTCAGCACAGAGCCTAGTGTTGGGGGGCTTGATCCCATGACCCTGGGATGCTCAACTGACTGAGTCACCCAGGCACCCCATAAAACCTTTTAAATTTAGAGCCTTTTATATGTAGAAACAGAGGGATGTAGCTGGTAAAGATAGTGGGGCAAAGGAGTGGGTAGAGAATATTAATGAGAGTTCTTGAAGTGAAGGACCATAAAGACCAAGCTGGTTAAGGAAAGAGGTAATGAAAGGAAGGTGTTACAGATCAAGAGAGTTTAGCATGGTCAAGGGACAGAAGATCTCAGTGATGAAGAGCCAATGTGTTAGCATAACTTTGTAACGGGAAATTTAGGAGGAAACTCGGGCTATAGAGTAAGATATCTAAATAGTTCATTTTGGAAGGGAAGAAGTTTCTTTGTATTGACAAGGGAGCCCTGATAAAGAAGTAGAGGAGAAAGTCGTTGAGAAGGTTTGAGTTTGATTAGATGGTATAGACAGACACTGAAGTCACTCAGGGTGGTAGACTTTGGAAAGAAAGAAAACACTGAGAGATGTACTAAAGCTATCAGTGAGTTTGATTATCACTGAATTTGGTGAATGTCCATAATGAAGAGCAAAGAATGGTATGTCTGGGTGTCTTGAACCTCAAAGGAACAAGTCATTATTACACAAGAATGAAATTGGAAGGATCTAAAAGGAGCCTTGAGAGGTAGGAGGAGACACACTCAAATACTTTGAAGTACTTGGGGTATGCAAGAATGATCTCCTACCCCATTATTAAGGATATAGGAAAAGTAGTGTCTTTAACCATATGTGAATAAAGGCAAGGCAGTAGTGGGGTAGTCAGTGAAGGAGTTGAAATAGTTTCTTAGATGTTTTATACTAAAGTTCTAAACAGGTGGATATATATTTATATACGTTTTAATAAACAAATTTTCAAAATTACAGATATAAGAGTTCTCAGAAGTCAACAGATTGGTCTGGAGTAAAGAAGCCAATTTACTTAAGTAAATTAGGTAATAACTTTGCAGAATGGTCAGCATCTTGGGCAGGTTATCTTATAACAAAGGTAAGAGAACTCTGATCAGAATTAGTTAACTGAACAGAAATTCTAAAGGAAACCAGAACATCTATCTGAATATATGTAGCACAAATAGTAGGTATTGAAGTATTTGTGCTGATAGTGATAGACATTTTTGTAGAAAGCATTCACTAATAGAAAGTAACAGTTTCTCTACTGTTACTAGTTTCTGGGTAAAATGGTAATTATTTTATCAAGCACATTACTATGATTTTTTGCAAAATGTCTATTATATTATGTCTGTTCATTTTACATTGTGAAACGATACTGTTTAAAAGATGTAAATGGATTTTGAAGGCTTATTACATAATAAAAAGATTTTTTTATATAATAAAAAGATATATCATCCCTTTGTGGCTTCTTCTAAAAGAGGATACATTATCTGAACTTCATCCAAAATAAAAATAAACATTTATAAGAAGTGAAACTTCATGAAAAAGTAGAGGTATATTTCTGATGTTTTCCTAATATGAGATTTTTACATGCCTGACAGAAAGGTTCTGTGTGTTCCAAGAAATGCTTAAGGCATATTTAAAATTTACAACTTTAGTTTTTAATTCATATTTATATTTTTAAAAATATTATAATAATTTTTATCTGATAATTTCAAGAAAGTTTTTCATGTTTTTATGAACATACTGACCATATATTATGTGAAATGTAGAATACCATTGCATTAATTACTTCCAGATCTGGAATCTTTATTTTAGCTTAGGTTGTTGTTGTTGTTAAGTGAGGTGTTTATATTTGAGAAGGAAAAAAATCTTTAAATTTTATAAGAGACCAGTAATGTTGGCAAATCTAAGGTTAGAGCATACCAATAAAACTTGATTGTAATCCCAAGTAATTTAGTTTTCTGTTTCTTTCATTTTTTTCCTGTAGTTAATCACTGTTTATTACTTATTAAAAATGTGAGTCTTATACTTAATGTACTGACCCAGAGTATACATTTTGGTTACTCATGTGTGTGTTCAAGGAGTTAATATGCTGAATTTAATGTTAGCTAAATAAAATATACTGTAATTAGGGAGGTTAATCTGTAACAAAACATGTTGCATCCATAAATTAATGGTTGGCGGGGAAGGCCATTTATTTTGAAGTGGTTGACATTGTCTGTAGGGGTCGCAGCAGTTCAGGCACTTTGTGAGTTATTTAGAGTGACCAAATAGGTGGTGGTCTGAAATTCTCTATGCCTCTAAATAAGAGAATACCCACTCTGCAATGATAAATTATCTCGTGTGTGTGTGTGTGTGTGTGTGTGTGTGTGTGTGTGTGTGTTTACATTAATCAATAGAATAAAATGTATAAAATTACTTAACTGTCCCTAAACCATTTGGGTTTACAGGTTCGGCATGATCTTGCCAGTAAAATCTTCACCTGCTGTAGCATTATGATGAAACATGATTTCAAAGTGACTATCTATCTTCTTCCACATATTCTAGTGTATGCCTTGTTGGGTTGTAATCAAGAAGATCAGCAGGAGGTGAGAGATGCCTTTTATTTGATTTCTGTTTGTCTAAACATTTGTCTGATGTAATTAGTATTAGAAAAGCTACATATTAGGAAATGTATATCAGTATATGGCTATGTATGTACATGTCTAAATGCCTGAAAATCTTTTTTAACCTTTTATTGATCAAAGAATTATATAATGCTTAGTGTAGAAAATTAGTATATATTGTAGGGGCACCTGTCAGTTAAGTGTCCTACTTTGGCTCAGGTCATGATCTCACGGTTCCTGAGTTTGAGCCCTGCAGTCGGTGCAGAGCCTGCTTCAGGCACTCTGTCTCCCTCTCTCTCTCTGCCCCTCCCCAGCTCACACACTTTCTCTCTCTCAAAAATAAACATTAAAAAATATATACATATTAATATGCCCCAGTATACATAGAACTTTTTGACAAAAGAGTACATAAGAAATTACTGATAGTGTTTTACTGACATAAGAAATTACTGATAGTAAACAGTAATGTGGATTAGGATAGGGGAAGGAGAATATTTTACTACTGCTTTTATTTTTTAAATTTTTTTAAAATGTTTATTTTTGAGAGAGAGAGACAGAACATGAGCAGGGGAAGCAGAGAGAGAGAGGAACACACAGAATCCGAAGCAGGCTTCATGTTCTGAGCTGTCAATGCAGAGCCTCACACAGAGGTTGAACTCATGAACCACCAGATCATGACCTGAGCTGAAGTCAGATGCTTAACCGACTGAGCCACCTAGGCATCTCTACTTTTTGTTTTATGATATTTTGTAAAGTTTAATTTTTTAACCACATACGTATAGCAGTTTTTTAATAATTATTTTTAATGGCATAAAGAGCATATTACTATGTTCTTAATGTAAAAATTGAATTATACAAGTAAAAGTGTGCCCTTTGACTACCATTCCTGATCCCATACTTCCAGAAGTCATCACTGATATTAATTTGATGTGTATATTTTTATTTTTGAGAGAGAGAGAAGGAGAGAGAGGCAGAGAGAGGGAGACACAGAATCCGAAGCAGGCTCCAGGCTCTGAGCTGTCAGCACAGAGCTAGCTGCGGGACTTGAACCCACGAACCGTGAGATCATGACCTGAGCCAAAGTCGGACACTTAACCGAGTGAGCCACCCAGGCTCCCCAATGTGTATATTTTTAGACCTTTTTATTTTTTATTTATTTTTATTTATTTATTTTTTATTTTTTAATTTTCACATTTATTTATTTTTGAGAGACAGAGCACAAGTGGGGGAGGGGCAGAGAGAGAATGAGACAAAATCCGAAGCAGGCTCGAGGCTTTGAGCTGTCAGCGCAGAGCCCGATGTGGGGCTCAAACTCAAACCGCAAGATCATGACCTGAGCTGAAGTCGGACACCTAACCGACTGAGCCACCCAGGTGCCCCACGACATTTTTATTTTTTAATGCAATTGGTTCTGTTTTGGTTTTCTTTTTTTTTTTTAATTCTATATTGTGTTTTAATATATATATATAATTTACTGTCAAATTGGTTTCCATACAATATCCAGTGCTCATCTCAACAAGTGCCCTCCTCAATGCCCATCACCCACTTTCCTCTCTCCCCCACCCCCATCAACCCTCAGTTTGTTCTCAGTATTTAAGAGTCTCTTATGGTTTGCCTCCTTCCCTCTCTGTAACTTTTCCCCCCGCCCCGCTTCCCCTCCCCCTGGTCTTCTATTAAGTTTCTCAGGATCCACCTAAGAGTGGTTTTGGTTTTCTTTTATGGCATCATTGTAGAGAATTGTTCTGTAACTTGCTTGTTTTCTTTTTTTATTTACCAATATATATTTATTGAACCACCCTTTTTAAAATTAATGCTAGGGGCGCCTGGGTGGCGCAGTCGGTTAAGCGTCCGTCCGACTTCAGCCAGGTCACGATCTCGCGGTCCGTGAGTTCGAGCCCCGCGTCAGGCTCTGGGCTGATGGCTCAGAGCCTGGAGCCTGTTTCCGATTCTGTGTCTCCCTCTCTCTCTGCCCCTCCCCCGTTCATGCTCTGTCTGTCTCTGTCCCAAAAAATAAATAAACGTTGAAAAAAAATTTTAAATAAAATTAATGCTATATAATATAGTACTTCGATTTTATACTTGTACCATTGTTTATTGCCATAATAATGATTATTTCCAAGTTTTTGTTTTTACAATGCCATGGTGAGCATCATGGCAATTCTTACTTGTGAAAGAGTTTTGTGTATGTGTGTTGAGGGTATATTCCAAAAAATAGAATTGTTGGGTTATATGGTAGGTACATTTAAAATTTTATTAGAGACTATAAAATTACCAATACTGACTTACAGTTGCCTTAGAGTACTTTGTCTTATAAGTTAGATAGTAGTAAAATGATAGTATATAGACCTATTATTAACCATAAAATGAGTTCTTCTTAGGTTTATGCAGAAATTATGGCAGTTCTAAAGCATGATGATCAGCATACCATAAATACCCAAGACAGTGCATCTGATCTGTGTCAACTCAGTACACAGACTGTGTTCTCCATGCTTGACCATCTCACACAATGGGCAAGACACAAATTTCAGGCACTGAATGCAGAGAAATTTCCACAAAGCAAATCAAACAGAGATAAGGTAGACTCAATAGGTGAGTCATAACATGTGTTTATTTTATTCACTTAATTATTAACCAATTAACTCCTTCCTGTATCAGTTCTGTAATTTAAGCATTAGCTTTTTAAAGACCTGTGTTTTCTTGTATACCTTTTTTCATCCTAAGGTAGCCTTTTCACTGAGAAAAAGAGAATTTATAGTCAGAAAACCTCTTTAAATTCTACTCTCACTTCCTCAGAAAGACACGTGCCTCATTTTTCATTGTATAATATAGGATTAATATTATCTTATTTAGAAGACTGAGGATTAAATGAAATGATGAATATATATATTGTACAGTGTGAAATAAATGACATGTTAATATTGTTAGTAACTGACTCCTCACTGCTGACCCATTTACTCTGTCTTCTCAGTGTATTGGGTGTATTTACTCTGTGTCCCTTCAGTGTACTGTGTGTGTATACACATACATATATATACATACACATATACATACATGTACATATATGTGGTAAAGTGTTTGTTATCCTTTTTCACTTGTGAAATACTCTTTGCAGTTTTTTTCACATGTTTTAAATTTCAAGAGAGATTTAATTTCATTTTATGGCCTATTTCTGTTTTCCATTTTTTATTCATTTCATTCATTTTGTTTTTTTGTTTTTCCTGTCTCTGGTAGTGTTTGGTATTCAGCGAACTCTCCAAATATGCTTGATATGCATTACTACATCACACCCTGCTATACCAAACATGTGCATTTTTTTCCCTGTGATATTACAGCTCCCACTAAGGTGGAATTTCATTACAGTTAAAAATAACACCTACCCCTAGGATAGAAGCATTTGCTAAGAATTAGACTCATTCTACTTCTGAATACCTCAGCAGTTTTAGTAGAAATGTCATGTTTTACCTCCTACATTTTGAGGTTAATTGAAAAAATTGACCAACAGTCCTTAAAGAGACCTTCACTTATGCAGTCCTCAGTTTGTGAGCATCTCCCTCTTGTTCATATACCTGTGGAAACCACGTACATTCCTGTTGTTAAGCACAAGAATTTGTTATTTTTCTAACAGTTTTTTTGGACTTTCAAACAAATATCTGTGGGATTGTTTCTCTGAGGACTATGGCTAGTTATTAATATATTTTCCATTGGTTTAACAATTACATGTTCATTCTTGTTTCTGCACATGAAAATGTCACTGGAAAACTAAGTCTGAACTTTATCACTATTCCTACTAACATTGCAAGGGAAATACTAGCTTTTAAGAATAACATTTGTAATGGTTCAAAAGTACAATATCTTTGGAGTCCCTGGGTGGCTCAGTCAGTTAAGCGTGCAACTCTTGATTTTGGCTCAGGTCATAATCTTGTGGTCATGAGATTAAGCCCCCATGTAGCACTGGGTACTGGACTTGGAGCCTGCTTAAGATTCTCTCTCTCTCTCTCTCTCTCTCTCTCTCTCTCTCTCTCACTCTCCCTCTTTCTCTCTCTCTCTCTCTCTCTCTCTCCTCCTCCCTCCCCCCTCTCTCCCTCCCCCTTTCCCCCTGCCCCTCCCCCCAAAACAAAAACAAAAGTACAATATTTTTAACATCTCTCATAATTTGAATGATCTACAGATTTTGATGGAATCAAGGACTTATTTTACGTATAACTTCTTTTAAATTTACCATCTTGATTCTTTAAATTTTGAAGAAATTTGTAAGTGTTAAAGTGTTTTACTTTGAATTTTCATTAAAGTAGTTGCTGTTGTATACATAGCAACATAGGAAAAAATAGCCTGTTAACAATTCTAAACTTTATTTTATTTTATTTTTCCAATATATGAAATTTATTGTCAAATTGGTTTCCATACAACACCCAGTGCTCATCCCAAAAGGTGCCCTCCTCAATACCCATCACCTACCCATCCGTCCCTCCCACCCCAACAATTCTAAACTTTAAAAAGCAAGCTATTTCTATAATTCTGCTGTTTCCCTACTGTTATACACTATTAGTGGTTTTATAATTATCATTAATAAATAACTCATTTTTGTATCTTTTGTATCATCTTTGTATCTTTTCAGTATTTAGTACATTTGTTTAGTTTTTTGGGTTTTTTTAAGTTTTATTTAAATTCCAGTTACAACATACAAGGTAATAATAGTTTCAGGTGTACAGTATAGTGATACAGTACCTCCATACATTGGTGCTCATCATAACAAGTGCACTCCTTAATCTTCATCACCTCTTTCACCCATCACCGTCTCACCTCCTCTCTAGTAACCACTAGATTCTTCTCTATAGTTAGGAGTTTGTTTTGTGGTTTGCCTCTCTTTTTTTTTTTTGTCCTTTGCTCATTTCTTTTGTGTCTTAAATTCCACATATGAATGAAATCATATGGTATAATACAGATTTACATTTAATCCTCACAACAACATTGTAAAGAAGGAAGGACAATTCTAATATTTCCCTTATATATATGGGGAAATAGAAGCTCAAATAAGTTAAATAACTGTCCAAGGTAAGGTAAGTAATAATGGTGGGAGTTGGAGCAAGAATCCTTTGAGCAATCATCCTACTGGTAGTTACATTCTAAGCATGATATTCTTAATACATTTCTGTTAACTTATTTAGTGAATGAAATTGAATTTAAAATGAATAAATAGGAATTTAAATCGACACTTTTAAAATTTCATGTTATAAGTCTTTACTCAATTGTCTTTTTATAATCTAGTATCTACTGCGGATTATGAAGACTATCAGAGTGTAACTCGTTTTCTAGACCTCATACCTCAGGATACTCTGGCAGTAGCTTCCTTTCGCTCCAAAGCATATACACGAGCTGTAATGCACTTTGAATCATTTATTACAGAAAAGAAACAAAATATTCAGGAGCATCTTGGATTTTTACAGGTTTGAAATTAATACATTAAACTTAATGTTGTTTAATATTGCTGATCTTTTATGTTTATATCGTTCATTTTATTGAACATTTTATTGAGTGTTTTAGATGCTGTGCTAGGTACTAGATATTTATAAGCACTTTAGATACTTGCGGATTAGTGGGGAGAGATAAACATCCGTTTGGTGTAATACTAGTTGTGCCCTGAGGAAAGGCACTTATGTGTGGGGTGGGGCGGGGTGGGAGATGGAAATATGTGAGCAAGGAGTTAGTACAGGCTCTTTGGAGATCTTGTCTAAGCTGGGTCTTAAAGAATGGATGGTAGATATGTAAAAGAAGGGGTCAAGATATTTCAAACAGGGGCATCCATATGGAGTTGGCAAAAGTGTGGAGTTGGGAAAGAACGTGGTGTATGGTAAAGAGTGAAGTGTCAGTTTGGGAATGGCAGAAGAACGATAAAGATTTGGACAGAGGAAAGATAAAACATAGAGGACCTTTTAAGTTGTCCAAAATTCTTAGGTGATTTGAACCAGGGAAGTGCAATGGAAGAAATGACTATGGCATTCATGGAGGGAGGGTTTGAAAGAGCCATGATGCAAGGGAAGCAAGCCATTGTTATTCTCATGAGAAATGTGGGCCTGAATTTGGGGGTGAGTGGGAAGGGGGATGTGCTGGTTGTAACAGGAATTGGGCATGACAGTGCTAGTGAAATAATGGTTTAGGTGATAAAATTTTGATTGTGTAGGGAAAGGGGAGAAAAAGGCAGATGGGGCTAATACAGTGGGATTAAAAAAGAGGCCAAAATGAGGGGCACCTGGGTGGCTCAGTATGTTGAGCATCTGACTCTTGATTTCGGCTCAGGTCATGAGCCCAAGGTAATGGGATCCAGCCCCGTGTCAGGCTCCATGCTGAACATGGAGCCTGCTTGGGATTCTCTCTCTCTGCATCTCTCCCCTGCTCATGCTCTCTCTCTCTCCCTGTTAAAAAAAAAAAAAAAAAAAAAAAGTCAAAATTGATAGACTTTTTCCAAGTTGAAAAGCAAAAGGCAATGAGAAACTTAAAAATTAGTAGCTTGTAGTGTTTTTTTTTTTTTAAGTTATTCATTTAAGTAATCTCCACGCCCAGCGTGGGGCTTGAACTCAAAACCCTAAGATCAAGAGTCACATGCTCCTCCAACTAAGCCAGCCAGGTACCCCAGTACTTTGTAGTATTTGGATGAATATTAGCCTCCTCCTGTCTATTTTTCTCCTTGTCTAGCTTTGAGTCTATTTTCATTATTAAATTCATTCCCTTACAAAGATGTTTAACTCCCTTGTCTTTTCACCCACTGTATGATACTCACTTTGTAAAATACCATCCCTGGATAAACTCAAGCCATCTGCTTTCTCAGTGTCTGCATTTAAGCAATTGAACATTGCTGGAGAAAAATCACACAGTGGGTTTTGAACTACTTTTGCTTTAAGTTTATAATCTGAGATTTCAGCAGTACTCTTTAACACTGCCTTCAGTCCTGTGTTTCTTTAATAGCCTGCCTTCCTGCTCTTCAAGATGATTATTTCTTATCTTCTCATTTCTCTGTTTCCTCACCTACTCTTAACTGGTAATCTTGCTTATTGTCATTAAGAAAATGAAGCCAGAGGCACCTGGGCGGCTCAGTCAGTTAAGCATCTGACTCTTGGTTTCAGCTTAGGTCACAATCTCACTGTTTCATGAGTTTGAGTCAGAATCTGTGCTGACCTTGCCAAGCCTGCTTGGGATTCTCTCTCTCTTTTTCTCTCTCTGCCCCTCCCCTGCTCACGCTGTCTCTGTCTCTCTCAAAGTAAATAAATAAACTTAAAAAAAAAAAAAGAAAAGAAAATGAAGCCAAATGTCTACCAAATTTGAAAATACACTGACTTCTGCACCATATCATTTTTTTTTTCTCTTCTGTTATTCTTGAAGAAGGATCCCTTCCTGTCAAAATTCAATCCTTCTACTTGTGCTCTTTATTTCAGTCCTTCAGATATTCCTGCTTTCTCTAAAATCAGTAATTTATCTTCCTCAACCCGAGTATATAGACATACTCTGGTATCTTCCCTTAATTTTTTTTTTTTCTCACATGCCTACAAGTGAGTGGGAGAGGGGGAGGGACAGAAACAGAGGGAGACAGAGAATCCTAAGCAGTCTTCACTCCCAGCCCTAGACAGAGCTTGATCTCACAACCATGAGCCAAAATCGAGAATCAGATGATGGACTGAGCCACCCAGGCGCCCCCATCTTAATTTTTAATAATTCCCTTGGTCTTACATTCCCCTTCAGATACTTCCCATCTCTCTGTTTCCCTACATAGCCAGTTTTAAAAGAACTGTTTATCTTCCCTATATTTACTTTACTTTCCATTCATTTTTTGACCATCCCAACATGACTTCTGTCTCCATTCCACTGATAACTACTCTTACTCAGAAAATCAGTGGCCTCTATATTGCCAAATCCAATAAATGCTTCTTAGTTCTCATTTTCTTAATTTCACAGAATCATTTGATCACTCCTTTTTCATTAAGACGTTTGCTTTTATTTCATGGCTTCTGGGATATCACATTGCCCAGGTTCCTTTAAACTACTCTGCTTTCTCGGGACGCCTGGGTGGCTCAGTCGGTTGAGCGTTCGACTTCCACTCAGGTGATCTCGCGGTTTGTGAATTTGAGCCCGAGTCAGGCTCTGTGCTGATAGCTCAGAGCCCGGAGCCTGCTTTAGATTCTGTGTCTCCCTCTCTCTTGGCCCCTCCCCCGCTCATGCTCGCTCGCACGCGCGCGCGCTCTCTCTCTCAAAAATAAATAAACGTTAGGGGCGCCTGGGTGGCTCAGTCGGTTAAGCGGCCGACTTCGGCCCAGGTCATGATCTCGTGGTCCTTGAGTTCAAGCCCCGCATCGGGCTCTGAGCTGACAGCTCAGAGCCTGGAGCCTGTTTCAGATTCTGTGTCTCCCTCTCTCTCTGCCCCTACCCTGTTCATGCTCTGTCTCTCTCTGTCTCAAAAATAAATAAACATTAAAAAATTAAAAAAAAAATAAATAAACGTGAAAAAAGTTTAATAAAAAAACAAAAAAAGAATAAACTATTCTGCTTTCTCTTCTCAGTTTTATTTGTTAGTTCTTTGCCTAGTAATATACTAGTACTCCTGTCTCCTACCCTGACCCTTTCTCTTCTTTCTATTCATTTCCTAGAGCATGCCATCTTTTCCCCTGCCTTTAAAGGACATCTTTGTGCTAACTGCTCCCAAATTTTTATCTTCAACTTGAATATTTTCTTCGAACTCAGATTTGAGGCATCTCCCTATCAGTATATTAAAATACTTGTTTAAAAATTTTATAAATTTTAAAATGCAAACACATAAACTGTATTCAACAGAATTTATCATAAGTTGTATTTAAAGAGAGTTCAGAACCTTAAAGTTCTTTGTGACTCTCATCAATAGCAATTACTAATGTACATTTATATTTTAAGTGGAATAGAGTGTTAAGATAATAAAATGTCTGTAATTAAGTTTATAATTTTACTGTGAAATCTGTCTTGAAGCAATTACTTACTGTTGCTTTGAGAAAAATTCTCTATTCACATAAACTGGTGGTTTTACAATTTTAGTTCGGGTTGTGTTTTTTTCTCTTATTTGATTGTTTTTTAATGGTTGAACAAAGAAATTGTATGCTGCTATGCATGAACCTGATGGAGTGGCTGGAGTAAGCGCAATTCGAAAGGCAGAACCATCTCTGAAAGAACAGATCCTTGAACATGAAAGCATTGGCTTACTGAGGGATGCCACTGCTTGTTATGACAGGGCTATTCAGCTAGAACCAGACCAGGTAAGATAATAAATGAAAGGCAACATAATGAAAAGAGCCCTGAACAAGGAACTCTGGAAACCTTTGTTTCAATACTGTCTCTACTAGTGTCTGGAAAATATTTAATCATCTCTGAGCTTGAGTTTCCTGATTGATGTAATTAGACATGTGCTAGAGGATCTCAAAAATCTCTTCCCATGCCACATTTCTGTGACCTTAGAAATCCACCAAATGAATGATGTGTGTTGAGGAGTATATTTATATTAATGTGTGCTCATTTGCTTTAAAATTTATACAATTTTTGTTTGCAATTAAAAGTATCAATTTGACTTACATTTTTTAATAATAACAATTATTCTCTACAGCCTAGGAAACATTTTCAGATTTTATATGCCCCCTACCAACCTTTATGAATTTCTGAAATGGTCCCGTAGAAATACTAAGCTATAATTAAAATGGGGGTGTGTTAACATATCTCCTGTTTACTGGGACAGGAAGGGAATTTAGAATTCTTGATTTATGATCTTGGCTTAGATTCTCTCTAATCTTACAGTATTGCTTTTTGTTGTATTTTACATGTTCATTTTCTCAGAAGCTCATACAGGATCCTTATTTTTCACAATCTTGTTTTCAATTTTAAAGAATATTGCATAACCCTATATAACTTTTTAGTTACTGCAGCCCTAAATCTATTTTAATGTTATGAGCTTTGAGTTTTAATTTTGTGTGAGAAATAGTATGGTAAATAATCTTTAAACAAAATATTAAAGAGTACTCATTACATTTATATTTGATTTGCACCAAAAATTAAACCAAATCTGGAAAAAATAATAAATTCACTGTGAGAATTTTTTAGGTTGTCTGTGTATTCTTTTAATACTCACATATATTAGGACATTATTGGGGGCTTTACCATTACACCATGCAAATCAATTGCTGAACTAAGAAGAGTAGGTTTAGTGAGGCAAATAGTACTTTTTATTGAATATCAGTTAAACAGTTTTTGTTTTCCACGATATATTTGAAGTGATTATTGCTATTTTAAATATTTTTAAATTTCTAGATTATTCATTATCATGGTGTAGTGAAGTCCATGTTAGGTCTTGGACAGCTGTCTACTGTAATCACTCAGGTGAATGGAGTGCATGCTAACAGGTAATTTTTATTTTTTTATTTTTTTTTAAGTTTATTTATTTCGAGAGAAAGAGTAGTGGGGAGGGTCAAGAAAGGGAGAGAGATAGACTCCAAACGGATTTCACGCTGTCAGTGCAGAGCCTGTTGTGGGACTTGAACCCATAATCATGACCTGAGCTGAAATCCAGAGTTGGATGCTTAACCGAATAAGTCACCCAGGCACCCCACAGGTAATATGTTTTTTAAAGAATGATTGTATTTTGGGCTACCTTAGTGGCTCAGTCAGTTAAGCCTCCACCTTTGGCTCAGGTCATGATCTCGTGGTTTGTGGGTTTGGGCCCCGAGTTGGGCTCTCTGGTTTCAAGCAGAGCCCACTTTGGATCCTCAGTCACCCTTTCTCTCTGTCCCTCCCTCCCTAGTGCAGGCACGCTCATTCTCTTTCAAAAATAAACCTTAAAAAAAAAGAACGGGGGCGTCTGGGTGGCTCAGTCGGTTAAGCATCTGACTTCAGCCTAGGTCATGATCTCGCCGTTCCCTAGTTTGAGCCCCGCATTGGGCTCTGTGCTGACACCTCAGAGCCTGGAGCCTGTTTCAGATTCTGTGTCTCCCTCTCTCTCTCTGCCCCTCCTCCACTCGCACTATCTCTATCTCTCAAAAATAAGTAAACATTAAAAAATTTTTAAAAATTGATTTTCTTTTGTTATTGTATCTGAATCAAAAAATTTTAATCAGTGAATTGAGTTGACATAACATTTAGCAAAGAAATGAAATCTTTTATGTTTTCATGGTGCTGGAGATAGGCAACAAAAACTTTTTTTTCTACTTTGTCATAGGCTGATTTAGCACTTAACAGCTTACCTTTTTTTTGGTACCAAATGTGTTTGTTTATTTTATATATATATATATACAGCACCCCTCCAGCAACCCTCAGTTTGTTCTCTGTATTTAGGAGTCTCTTATGTTTTGTCTCCCTCTCTGTTTTTATCTTATTTTTGCTTCCCTTCCCTTATGTTCATCTGTTTTGTGTCTTAAATTCCACGTATGAGTGAAATCATGATACTTGTCATTCTCTAATTTTGCTTAGCATAATACATTCTAGTTCCATTCATGTTGTGGCAAATAGCAGGATTTCATTCTTTTTGACTGCTAATACTCCATTATGTGTGTGTGTGTGTGTGTGTGTGTGTGTGTGTGTGTGTGTGTGTGTGTGTATATACCACATCTGCTTTATCCATTTAGCAGTTGATGGACATTTGGGCTCTTTCCATACTTTGGCTCTTGTGCTAGTGCTGGTATAAACATTGGGGTGCATGTGCCCCTTCAAATCAGCACTTCTGTATCTTTTGGATAAATACCTAGTAGTGCAATTGCTGGGTTGTAGGGTAGTTATATTTTTAATTTTTTGAGGGACCTCCAATACTGTTTTCCAGAGTGGCTGCACCAGTTTGCATTCCCACCAGCAGTGTAAAAGGGATCCTCTTTCTCCACATCCTTGCCAACATCTATTGTTGTCGAAGTTGTTAACTTTAGCCATTCTGACAGGTGTGAGGTGGTATCTCATTGTGGCTTTGATTTGTATTTCCCTCATGATGAGGAGTTATGTTGAGCATTTTTTTCATGTGTCTTAACAGCTTATCTTCTGTCCCAAGAGTCTTTCTTGAATTATATTTGCTTTAAGGCAGAAACCTTGTAGAGCTCACCTGCTATTGGTGAGGCTCATACAAACATATCCAAAAAGTATCTAAGCTCTGTCTACATTATTAGTACCAGTTATTTTCTGTGTTGGGGAAGAGGAAATTTTGTGACTGGTTTACAGAATACCACTCTAGACTCTGTGTTTTTTCCGTAAAGGATTGATAAAAATGAAAGCTGCCTTCCGTTCCTAAAGAAAGTGGGTTTGTTATAGCAAGAAAATGATGCAAAAAAGTAGTATGTATGTGTGGCAAAGATTAAGGCTGCATAGTTCTTCTGGTCTGGGGAGTAACTGTGGAGGTTTGTGCTGCTCTCGAAGCTGCATTGTTTGGAGAGCTAAAGTACTTATTTCTTGATATATTTGCCAGATGCCAACTGACTATTCTGGGCAGTGAGATCTGATCAAAAGGGTTGGTATCTTAGTTGATCAGAGGGCACACAGGCCACTATTTTTAGTTAGGACTGTCAAAGCAGTTCTGCTAAGTATAGTTTCTATAAATTCCCAACTGTAATTTGCAAAGACTTCAAGTCTATAATGTTTGAGAGCAGAAAAGCTCAGTGTTAATCAGATGGTTTCACAGTAATGAAATTTATGAAACAAGGGAAGAAACTTTGCAGAAGCAGGTAAAGAATGGTTGTATGTTTTAGATGTTTCTCTAAATTAGTTGAAAGACTTCATGAGTAAAGTAATTTGGGAAGGTTCGTCATGGCTCAAACCTAGGTGTCAAGTTTCATTATTATACATGCTGTAGAGTTAGACTCCTCTTCTCTTTGGATGTGGGATACATAGAGGCTTCTGATCTATCATATATAGACAACAAACAGAGTTGATAGAGGGAAGGGGTGGGGGATGGGTTAGATGTGTCATGGGTATTAAGGAAGGCCCTTGTTATGATGAACAGTGGATATTGTATGTAACTGTTGAATCACTGAATTCTACTCCTGAAACCATTATTGCACTATATGTTAACTAACTAGAATTAATTTATTTTAATGTTTATTTTTGAGAGACAGAGCTCAATCAGGGTAAGGGCAGAGAGAGAGGGAGACACAGAATCCGAAGCAGGCTCTAGGCTCTGAGCTGTCAGCACAGAGCCCAAACAAGGCTCGAACCCACAGAACCGTGATACCATGACCTGAGTTGAAGTTGAACCCCTAACCGACTAAGCCACCCAGGCGCCCCATCTAACTAGAATTTAAATAAAAATTTGGAAGAAAAAAAAAAGATTGCTCTATCATATTGGAGCAAGTGGTCATTGAGAGGATGTGTTTTCTTTGGGGAGAATATTTGCATTTTTAAAAAAAGTTTTATTTATTTATTTATTTATTTAGAGAGTGTATGTGTAATAATGGGAGGAGCAGAGAGAGAATCCCAAGCAGGCTCTATATTGCCAGTACAGAGTCCAATGCAGGGCCCATGAACCTGAGTGGAGATCAAGAGTCAGATGCTCAACTGATGGAGCCACCCAGGCTCCCCAAGAATATTTGCATTTAAACAAATATTCCTCCAAAATTATTGAATGTACTTGACCTACACAGTTACTCTTTTTAGTGAACCTATTTATGGGGATAAGTTCTCACAGCCTGGTCCTCACTACCTTTTGGTACTTCTTAGTATAATACTTGGTATGACACATCCCCTCTAGATAGCAAATCCTGCTAATTCTACTCAGATTTTGATCTTAAAATTTTGATATTTTGGCATCTGGTGATAAGCTTGTAAAGTTATTCACAACTGGACTTTTTGAAAACTACATTTCTTTTTTTTAATATTATTTTTAAGTAACTTCTATGCCCAGCGTGGTGCTCAAATTCATGACCCTGAGATTGGGAGTCTCATGCTCTACTGACTGAGCCAGCAAGGTGCCCCAAACTACATTTCTATTGTATTTCTTTTTGCCTTGTTCTAAATTGTTTTTGGTGGAGTTTGTATTTAGAAATTAGAGGATGTTCCATATTTATACTGCTATTTTAGATTTTTTTTAATAAGAAAAATCACTGTTTTACATTTTTTAAATGTATTTTTACTACAGAAAGAGCAAAGAGGGCTTTTTATGGCATTGATCCTAACCTCTCTGATTCTGTTACCTTATTTATACTACGAGGATATGTGTGCCTTTCTGTGTTGTTAGATAATTAAATGGAAAAATGTGCTCAGTGCAGGGTCTAGCATATATCAAATATTCAAATGGTATGATTAATAAAGAGGAAATATGGGGGTGCCTGGGTGGCTCAGTTGGTTAAGCTGACAGCTCAGAGCCTGGAGCCTGCTTTGGATTCTGTGTCTCTCTCTGCCCCTCACCCACTCACACTCTGTCTCTCTTTTTCTCAAAAATAAATAAACTTTATTAAAGAAGAAATACTGGGAAAGTCTGGCTTCTATATAGTCATGATCCACAATATCATTATCCATCTTAGTGTCATATAAGTAGAATGTTTAGAAAAAATAATTAGCTATATCATACTTGTTTTAAAAATCTAGGGGCGCCTGGGTGGCACAGTCGGTTAAGCGTCCGACTTCAACCAGGTCACGATCTCGCGGTCCGTGAGTTGGAGCCCCGCGTCGGGCTCTGGGCTGATGGCTCAGAGCCTGGAGCCTGTTTCCGATTCTGTGTCTCCCTCTCTCTCTGCCCCTACCCTGTTCATGCTCTGTCTCTCTCTGTCCCAAAAATAAATAAACTTTGAAAAAAAAAAATCCAGATTTTTTTTTAAATGTTATTTATTTTGAGAGAGGGGGAGAATCCCAGGTAGGCTCTGTGCTATGAGCACAGAGCCTGACACAGGGCTTGAACTCATGAACTGTGAGATCATGAGTCGGAGCTGAAATCAAGAGTCAGACACTTAACTGACCAAGCCACCCAGCCACCTCTACAAATCCAAATTTTAAAGTAACTCAAAATAGTTTAAGAATAGATACATAATTTAAGCAGCTTATTTCATATCCTTTGTTATGCCATTGACACGTCATTTGTAACTTTCTTAAGCCCTTTTATTGAGTGACCTTATGCACCCTGAGCTGCTCCTGACCTAGTACCCGCAAGCTCCTCTATTTTTGCCTTAAACTTAATTCAAAATCCCAAGTTCTTAGAATTGCTTACCTCTGAATGTGTATATGTTCAGTTGGCTCTTTTTCCCCCTGCCCTTAGTTCAAGTTAAGCACACAGCTAATCTTAAAACTGCACTTTGTAATTATCCAGGCATTAATTCTGTTCTAATATATGGCGCAATTAAATTTGTTGGTCAATGGCATTTTTTTTTTAGAAATATTTTTTTTTTCAACGTTTATTTATTTTTGGGACAGAGAGAGACAGAGCATGAACGGGGGAGGAGCAGAGAGAGAGGGAGACACAGAATCGGAAACAGGCTCCAGACTCTGAGCCATCAGCCCAGAGCCTGACGCGGGGCTCGAACTCACGGACCGCGAGATCGTGACCTGGCTGAAGTCGGACACTTAAACGACTGCACCACCCAGGCGCCCCGGTCAATGGCATTTTTAAATTGCCCCTTTAGAAGTAATTATTGAGGAGCGCCTGGGTGGCTCAGTCCATTTAGCGTCCAACTCTTGATTTCGGGTCAGGTCATGATCTCACGGTTTGTGAGTTTGAGCCCCACAGCGGGCTCTGCACTGACAGAGTCCTGACAGTGCAGAGTCTGCTTGATATTCTCTCTCTCTCTCTCTCTCTCTCTCTCTCTCTCTCTGTCTGCTCTTCCCACACTTTCTCTCTCTTCCTCTCAAAATAAATAAATATACTTTAAAAAAAGAACAAGAAGTAATTATTGAAAAAATGTTTTTTAGGGGAATGGAAGCATTAAAAATCAAGGGGTTTTTTTGGGTAGAGATTATCATTTTGTGTTTAAGTACAAAGTACAACACAATACAAATACAGTAAATAGAATAAATAGAGTATCTAAAACAATGAAAAAATCTCTAAATGCCACTTTAAATAAAGTTTAGTTGATACTGGCTTCTTTTAATAGGTCTGAATGGACAGATGAATTAAACACATACAGAGTGGAAGCAGCTTGGAAATTGTCACAGTGGGATTTGGTGGAAAACTATTTGGCAGCAGGTAAAATTACTTCTTAAAGTATAAGCAGTTTTAATATACTATAAATATTCAGACTTAAGTAGCTGAGTACCATCTATAATCTTTCAGCTTGTTTTATAATTGCCTTCTTGTTCAAAGTAGAATGAAACCATCTGTTCAGTATTTCTGCTGACCATTTTACACATGAAGTAAACCTTGTTTTGGGGCCCCATGGCATTCCTTGACTCTACATTTATTTTTCAGATGGGAAATCTACAACATGGAGTGTCAGACTGGGACAGCTATTATTATCAGCCAAAAAAAGAGATGTCACAGCTTTTTATGACACACTGAAACTAGTGAGAGCAGAACAAATTGTACCTCTTTCAGCTGCAAGCTTTGAAAGAGGCTCTTATCAACGAGGATATGAATATATTGTGAGGTATTTGTGGGGGAGGGTCCATCTTATATTCCTGGTTTGTAAGTGTCTTCTGATAGATTTGGAATGTTTTAATTAGTAAATAACTGATGGTATGTTTGGTATCATGTGTATCTACATGCAGTGGCTCTTTCACTCCTTTATCTCATGGTCACCCTATAGTTTTTTTTGTTTTGGTTGGTTTTGGTTTGATTTTTTTTTTTTTTTTTTTTAAGTAATCTCTGTGCCCAACATGGAGCTTGAACTCCTGGCCCTGAGATCAAGAGTCACATGCTTTACCACCTGAGCCAGCCAGGCACCCCTCACCCTATAATTTTTTTTTTTTAATGTTCTAATGTATATCCTTTTCATTGGAAAAGCAATTATGAGATTTCTAAAAATAAGAAAAACATATTTGTCCTGTTGTAATGTCATATTGTCTAGACATTTACTGTGCACTTTGGTGCTCAGTACTTGTTAGTTTCCTCTTCTTCTCACTTAGAAATACATTTGACATTTCCCTCCCCCAAAATGTAGGCCTTACACTATGAGGAAGGAAAATTAACTTTTAGAGGTGAGGAAGAAAATGATGGAAAACATTTCAGGTCTGTTAGTTCACCTGAGAAAAATAATACATGTTATCATTGAAAAGATAAGTTAAGAACTTTTTTTTTTTTTTTCAGTTAAAAGAATTTACTATAATTTGTATCAGCCCGTTTGGAAACCGTTTAATGAAACCATAGATTGCACCACTGAGATTCTGTTCTGTAGCTACTCAACTGCATCCTCGAACACTGAGTCATAGACACTGCATATTATATATGGAAAAAAACTTCTGTGAATGTGTCATGAGGGTTTCTATCATTCTTAGAAAAAATTAAAATTGTATTCATTTCACAATTATTTACTGTCAGCTATGTCAGGCATATGCAGATATTTATGTTGATTCATAATGGATCTGTATTTTCTTTTATCTTCATATAGGCAATAAAATTTGATTTTCATATACTTGAATTTAGTTTTATATACCCTTCTCCAATTTACTTAATACGAAATCGGGGACCATAGCAAAGCACTAAACATTTAAATCAACATTATTGGTGTTTAATACCTAATTTAAAAAGATAAAAATGTTACTGTTTATATACCAAGAATATATAAGATTAAAGTTCTTCCAAAGAAAACTACATTTTAGATTCTTCATGGCTAATTTAAGTACATGCTTTGTGTATGAGATTAAGGGGCTGAATATGATAACATTTTAATATAGGCTCTATCTGTCTTCAGATTGCACATGTTGTGTGAATTGGAGCATAGCATCAAACCACTTTTTCAACAGTCTCCAGGTGATACCTCTCAAGAAGATTCTCTAAACTGGGTAGCTCGACTAGAAATGACCCAGAATTCCTACAGAGCCAAGGAGCCCATCCTGGCTCTCCGGAGAGCTTTGTTAAGCCTCAACAAAAGGTGTTTGACACTTTTTTTTTTATGTCAATTATCACGAATTTATTATTATACTTGCATATCCTTTGGGAGTATTTATCTTTCTTGATTTTCTCTCTGAATCTGTGTTTTTCTGTTATCAATTGTATAGTTGAAATCTGTATAGTTGAAATGAACCTAGTACTTAAGAATTACTTTTGTATGCACTGTATCTTGTTTTTTTTTTCAATGTTCAAAACATATCTGGCAGAGGTACAGATAAAAATTAGTATTAAAGTTTTCATAGACTTGTAATTGACAAAAATTGACCACCCTAGGAAAATTAAAATTAGTTTTTTAACAAATCAAATTTCTTTGATTTCTTTGAAGTAGTATATTAACAAGATTCCATGTTAAGAGATATTTTTAAATTGTTGAATATACTTAAAAATTCTCTTCCCGTCTGTTTTTGTCATACTCATTTAGACCAGATTATAATGAAATGGTTGGAGGATGCTGGCTACAGAGTGCCAGAGTAGCTAGGAAGGCTGGTCACCACCAAACAGCCTACAATGCTCTCCTAAATGCTGGAGAATCACGACTTGCTGAACTGTATGTGGAAAGAGCAAAGTGGCTGTGGTCCAAGGTATGGCCAAGGGAACGTCAGCGTGTGTGTGTGTGTGTGTGTGTGTATCATATATATATGATATATAAGATATATACATCATATATATGATATATTATATATATATATATATCATATATATGATGTTGTAGATTATGTATGTCTTACCAAGGCCTAAGATGATCCTTAATCCCAATTCAGACTCTTTTCCTCTCGCCTTTCTTCATCATTCTACCATAATCTAGAAGAAACCATTTCTTCTTTCCTGAAGTCCCCAAATGGCTTTCCATTCAAGCTGAAAGTGCAATTCTTTGTTTTCATCTGCCCTCCTTTTTTTTCTTGAGGGAAGCAGCCAATTTTTACTTTGTTTTTACCCTCTCTGTATATAGACAGAGTCTGTGCAGTAGGCACTCAAAAACTTATTTGTTAAATGAAAATAATACTGTTCCCTACTTATATCCTTGGCAGATAATTAGTTCTGGGTAGACTTGCCATTTTCACTCAAGATTAATTTCTAATCTAGCCTATCAGGAAGGGTTTAGCATAAGAACAAAAGTGCCCAGCAATCCCCAGATAAAAGCAATGGTAATGAGAAAGAAGCTTTTTTGAGTATCTGAACTACTTGCAAAGGTTATGCCACAGATTTAAATGGCTGTTATTTATTTATATATTTCCTTATGCTTGCCACCAGTCTAGAATTAGTAGTAAGCATAGCATGTTCTGAAAATTGACATTTAGCAACTGTAGCTGATGCCATCTGTTATTGTGGAGGCGAAAGTAATGACTCAGCCTGTATTTGTCATTACCTGATCATTTTCTGAGCTAGTGCTAGTCTGTATTGTAATGCCTTGAATTCACTGTGTTCAAAATGCAATTCATCATCTACCAGTCAATAACTGCTTCTCCTATATTCTCTATTTTTCTACATAGACTCTATTGAATCCTCTCATCTAACACAGAAATCTGGGCATCATCTTGAACTTCTTCCTCTCCTTCATTTTCCACATCCAATTGGAGACTAAATCTACCATCATCCACCTTTTGATTTTTTTTTTTAAGTAGACTCTACCTGTAGACATGGGGCTTGAATTCATGACCCTGAAATCAAGAGTTGCATGCTCCACCAACTGAGCCAGCCAAGTTCCCCACTTTGGATTTTTAAAAAAAAATTTAATGTTTTTGTTTTTGAGAGAGAGAGAGAGAGAGAGAGAGAACAAGCAGGGGAGGGGCAGAGGGAGAGGGAGTCACAGAATCCAAAGCAGGCTCCAGGCTCCGAGCTGTCAGCACAGAGCCTGATGTGGGGCTCATGAGATCATGACCTGAGCTGAAGTCGGACGCTCAACTGACTGAGCCACCCAGGCACCCTGAAATTTTTTTTAATGTTTATTTATGTTTGAGATAAATAAATGAAAACTCACAGTGTGTGTGAGTTGGGGGAGGGGCAGAGAGAGAGGGAGACAGAAGCTCTGAAGCAGGTTCTGTGCTGACAGCAGAAAGCCCGATGTGGGGCTCACACTCACAAACCGTGAGATCATAACCCGAACCAAAGTCAGATGCTTAACTGACTGAGCCACTCAGGCACCCCATCTTTTGATATTTTGATACATACTTCCAGTTATAAAATAGAAAAGTCATGGGGGTGTAATGTACAGCATGGTGGTGACTATAGTTAATAATACCATATTGTATATTTGAAAGTTAAAAAAGAAACATCTTTTGAATCATCTCCCTCTTGTTTATCTCTGTTGCTTTCATGCATGCCTTTTAACATTTACAGCCTCTAATAATATTAATAGCCTTTTTTTTTTAATTTGCCTATTCCTCTGTGCCCATTACTGCAGTCTGTGATCTTTCTAAAATGGACATTGAATCTTGTAGCTCCTCTGATAAATCTTCTGAAGTATGCTTCATACATTTATTATGAAGTCTGACCCCTAGAAAGTACACAAGGGTTTTCCTGATCGAGTTCCACTCTCCCTCTTCAGCTTCACTTGTCACTATCTCATAGACCCTTTAGGCGTCAGGTAAAACCAGATTACTTACCTTTTCCAGTAAAATTTTTATTCCTCCTTCTACCAAGAATGTCCTTCACTGAATACATTTCAAGAAAATTTCTATTTATTATTTAAGACCTAATTTAAATTATCTTCATTTGGTAACCTTTCCTGACTGTTGCTCTCCTCCATTTTCCTGTACCTTCATGTAGATTTAGAAGCGTCCCTTCTGTCCTTAATTATACCCATATATATTCCTCTGTTAATAGAACTTCACATCGTGTTGCTATTTTATATAGTCTATTTCTTCACTTGACTATGAACTTTTTTAAGCCAGAGATTTTGATTTATTCGTGTTTATCCGTAGTCATCTACATATGTGTTCAGTTTCTTGTACTTTGATTGACTGTAAGAATGAATGAGTGAATTAATGAATGAATTTGAGCTCTATGTGATTTGAAGCAATGCTTCCTTTTTAGGATTTTACTTTCACAGGAGGGAAATGAGACATGAACATGAAATTACAAAGATTTATACATAAAACATACTTACTGGTCTTTAAATGCTAACAATTTTGTTTTTCAAAAACAGAAATATGTTTTTAAATTATAATTTTTTTTTTTCAACGTTTATTTATTTTTGGGACAGAGAGAGACAGAGCATGAACGGGGGAGGGGCAGAGAGAGAGGGAGACACAGAATCAGAAACAGGCTAATATGTTTTTAAATTAAAAGGCTTATTGTTTCCTTTTTCCTTTTAGGGTGATGTTCACCAGGCACTAATTGTTCTTCAGAAGGGTGTTGAATTATGTTTTCCTGAAAATAAAACCCCAACCGAGAGTAAGAACATGTTAATCCATGGTCGAGCTATGCTGCTAGTGGGCCGATTTATGGAAGAAACAGCTAACTTTGAAAGCAATGCAGTTATGAAAAAATATAAGGCAAGTATATGTATAATGCAGTTTCATTAAGAGTTCAATCTTTTTTTGTTTTTGCAAATGGATAAAATGATTTTAAAGTCTGTATGGAAAAACACATGTATAAAAATACCCAGGAAACTTTTTGACTTTTTAGTAGTGTAGATAGCATAAGAAGAATTATCACGAAGCAAATACACTCAAGAAACCATCACCCAGGTCAAGAAGTAGAATATTATTAGTACTCTATGACCCACCCTTTCACCCTCCTAAAGGTAATCACATTGCATCCTGCAATTTTTTGAACAAACACAATGTATACCTTCCTTACTAAGTATTAAGCTTTATAGTGATGGTATTGTGAGAGAGCTACTTCCCAATAACCCATGAATCAAAGAAGAAATTGCAGTGGAAATTTAAAAATTATCTATAATAATAGACTAAATGATAATAAAAATACAACCTATCAAAACCTGTAGGATTGGGGGGGCATGTGGCTGGCTTAGTTGGAAGAGCATTTTTTTTTTTTTTAAGTTTATTTATTTATTGTGAGAACAAGAGGTGGGAGAGCACAAGCAGGGTAGGGGCAGAGAGAGAAGCCCAAGCATTTTCTAATCCTGAAATTTTTTAAACCTGAAAATTTTTGTATATTTCCTTCATCCTCTTTGCTTCAATGACTACATGGGGAAGGGACACTGGCAGCCTTGTCCCTGTGGCTGGTTGGGCATATGAATCCAGCATTTGTTCCATACATCTAGTCATGTCATTCTCTCCTCTATCCACAGGCAGGTTGCCATCTATAATAAATTTTCAAGAATAGATTCAGGGTAAACTCAAGATTTAAGGTTCCTGGTTCAAACTATGTTCTCAAACTTGCTTGAATTAAGAGTGGAACTTCATTTAAAAGTGTTTTTTTTGTTTTTTTGTTTTTTGTAGTCAGCCATCCTATGTATTTTCCATCACATTTCAAATAATGTTATTTTAAAATAAATACACAAGGCAGGAAAAGGGAAAGGAAATGATATAGGGGACAAAGTAAGAGTGACCAGAAAGGTTGGAAAAAACTTGGAAGATTGTGGCCTCACAGAAGTCAAGGGAGAAAGTGTTTCCAAGAGGAAGTGGTGAGAACAACAGAAACAGATGCTGAAGAGAGTTCAAATGAGACCAGAATTGGAAAGGATCTTTTAGATTTAAGGATCTGCTTTAGTGGAATACTGAAGACTGAAACCATGAAGAAATAGTTTGAGGAGTGAGTGTGAGGTGAATTCTTAGAAACCGGATTATGAAGTTGAGAGGGAGGGCAATTATCTGTGACAGATCTTGGAGAAAAATAAGATGTAATTTTTTTTTTTTAGCCATATTTTTATGCTTCTAAACCCTGTCCTCAGGGCTTTGATATTCTCCTTTCACTGAGATTTTTTTTAATAAAAAAATATATATGCACACATTCATAAAACACTTTAATCCATCTGGAAATTATTTTGATGTATCATATAAAGTGGCAATGTAAATGGAGTTTTCTTTTCCTAATTGGCTGATTATTCTGCACTATTTCATGTTGGCCAGTGGACAACCCACCAGAACCAACCAGCTATCCTAAGAAAACCTTTTTAAGAAAACAGCTATTCTTTATCCAAATCAAAGAATCATTGTTCCTTTGACTTTGCTCTGCCTCCATGTGGGTCTCATACTTTTGATCCCTAATCATCTATTCATACTTTATTTCCCAGCATAGTTTGGGGGTTTCTTAGGTGAACATCTGGTATTCTCTTTTACAGGATGTGACCTTGTTCCTGCCAGAGTGGGAAGATGGGCATTTTTATCTTGCCAAGTACTATGACAAATTGATGCCCATGGTCACAGATAACAAGATGGAAAAGCAGGGTGATCTCATTCGGTATATAGTTCTTCATTTTGGCAGGTAAGTGTGAGAACTGTATGTGTGCTGATTACATATGTCAGAGTGCCTCTTTTATCACAGATCTTAATGTGTTCAGGACGTTTTCTGTTTTGCCACTGATTGTCTTTAACCTCAGATAAGATATGTTTTTTCTTTATATCATTCTTTCTTCCTTTTAAAAACTAAACTTTAATAGTGGAAAAAGTAGTGTGTGTGTATGTGTGTGTGTGTATATTTTTTTAAAATTCAGCAGTACCAGTATTATACAATGAAAATTAAGTGCCCTTCCCATTCCAGACCCTCAGCTTCTGAGTCCCCCTCCCTAGAATTTTTGAAGACTCTTTTTTTTTTTTTTTTTCAACGTTTATTTTTTTTGGGACAGAGAGAGACAGAGCATGAACGGGGGAGGGGCAGAGAGAGAGGGAGACACAGAATTGGAAACAGGCTCCAGGCTCTGAGCCATCAGCCCAGAGCCTGACGCGGGGCTTGAACTCACAGACCACGAGATCGTGACCTGGCTGAAGTCGGACGCTTAACCGACTGCGCCACCCAGGCGCCCCTAGAAGACTCAATGTAATATATTTAGTGGTTATAATTAATTACCAATGGAATGTCTCTTTCCTGCCCATTCTGCTAAGAAATACATATGAAAATCATTTTGACATTAGACTTGTAGAAAGAGCTTATCTCTTAAACTAGATAACAGGTGAAATATAACTTGATTTTATATATATCAGTGTATTATAATCAACTAGTGTATTGTCTCATGCCTACTGTTTATATTTTCACATATTATTTCCTAAGAAGTAATAATGACATTCCATTCATTCTTCTTGGCATAGGCAATGTGGAGCTTAGTGAAGAATATAGTAACAAAAAGAGATAAGGGAGTCGAAGGTAACCTCTACCAAGAAGAAATACTGACAGCATAATTTTTGTCAGAAGGCTATGCAAAATTCAAGTGGTAGTTTAAGTCTTTACATTTAAAATTTTTTTTTCAACGTTTTTATTTATTTTTGGGATAGAGAGAGACAGAGCATGAATGGGGGAGGGGCAGAGAGAGAGGGAGACACAGAATCGGAAACAGGCTCCAGGCTCTGAGCCATCAGCCCAGAGCCTGATGCGGGGCTCGAACTCACGGACCGCGAGATCCTGACCTGGCTGAAGTCGGACGCTTAACCGACTGCGCCACCCAGGCGCCCCAAAGTCTTTACATTTTAATCTACATAATGTAAAAAAAGAGCACTGTGTTAATAACATTCTTTTTCTGTAAAATTGCAGATCTCTACAATATGGGAACCAATTCATATATCAGTCAATGCCACGAATGTTATCACTATGGCTTGATTTTGGTGCTAAGGCATATGAATGGGAAAAAGGTACAATTTTTTTATGTAAAAATTTCAAGGGATAAGAATTTTAACTTTAGCATAAAGTCACAATTGGCTTGGCAATCTAACTTACAAAAAGCTAGAAATAAATTTGATAATTAAGATTGCATGTAAGTGTGAGTAAGAAACTAAAGTTAAGAAAAGAGGAAATGCGTGGATTTAGTTGTTAGTCCATGGACTAAACGCATGGACTTAGTTGTTGCAGTTCACAGCCTGCAAATGAGAATCTTCTCATTCGTTCAAGAACCCAACACATATTGAGAGGAACTAGTTTAAACCAAATAAGTTATCCTAAAAATTACAATGAACTGTGGCTTATTCTGTGTTTCTAGTGAAAATTAATTGCCCTTGAGTTTTTCAGTGACCCTGAATATTTTAACTGTTTTTTCTTCACTGTTTTTTTAACTTTGATTTGTTTTTTTCCAGCTGGCCGTTCTGATCGTGTACAAATGAGAAATGATTTAGCTAAAATAAACAAGGTTATTACAGAGCACACAAATCACTTAGCACCATATCAGTTTTTGACTGCTTTTTCACAGTTGATCTCCCGAATTTGTCATTCTCACGATGAAGTTTTTGTTGTCTTGATGGAAATTATAGCCAAAGTGTTTCTGGCCTATCCTCAACAAGCAATGTGGATGATGACAGCTGTGTCAAAGGTAATATAATAGTCACTACAGTGTCATTTTCCATTTTATATGGCATTGATTATTTAATGTTAATATGAAGATGTAAGTTCCATTGTTTCTTTCTTAGATTAGTAGTAAAACATTAATTTTAAATACTTGAAAAAAGAGAAATTAAAGCATTATATGTCATTTTAAAGTTCAGGAATATGTACCATATCAAATGAAAGGACAGGTACGTTAAGGTCAAAGAATTCAGCATCCTGTTTCTCTATGAAGTCTAATAAACTTTTAGTGCATGGTATAAAAATGGTAGCCTACTTTTTTCAAAGTGTTTTATCTAAAGTACCTAAACTTTTAATAATAGAAAAGCTTTATTGCATTATTAATAAGCATTTATAAGGTGGTAAATATATTTAATTATAAATATTTTGGAGAATTTGGAAAATACACAGAGATCTAAAAAGGAAAACTAAAATTCACTAATTCTACCGTTAATATTCTTCCGTATTTTTGTATGTATATTTTCTATGCATATTTTAATGCTAAATTTGGATTATAGAGATAGAGAATTTGACATTTTTCACCTACAATTGTTACCATAAGCATGTTCGTATGAATTCAATATTCTTTGAAGACACAGTTTTAATAATTATATAAAATTCTATAGTAATTTATTTTCTGTAATTTATTTAACTGTTGGTTTTCCATAGTTTTACTCTTGTAATACATCTAGACACATCTGTATTCTCATTTCTGATTATTCTACCAGGATAAATTCTAAGAATGGAATTCATAAGATAACAGCATTTTTATTGCTGTTGAAAGCATTGCCGAATTGATTACCAGGAAATTTGAATAGTATAAATTCTCATCATCATCATGAATACTTTTTAAGTTGATTTGTGTCAAAATTTTGTTATTTTTTAAAAATCTTTTATAAAACTACATTTAATTTTTTTTATGACAGTCTTCTTATCCCATGCGTGTGAACAGATGCAAGGAAATCCTAAATAAAGCTATTCATATGAAAAAATCCTTAGAAAAGTTTGTTGGAGACGCAACTCGCCTAACAGATAAGCTTCTAGAATTGTGCAATAAACCGGTATGATCATAAATCTTACTACTTATAGACCAGTACTGGATAATTTATACAAAACTTCTATATGATTTTAGCTGGTTGTCTTTCATTTGATTAGTTAAGTGAAAATTCTAACAAATGAGTGTACACATACATCAAAATTCATCAAATTGTGTACTAACCTCAATAAAGCTGTTTTTAAATTTTCTAACCTGTCCCTCTCTCAAACAAATATACTCAAAAATTTCTAAAAGCTCTTTTTAATGTAGATTATTCAGAGAGTAAATTATCCATATCTATTAGAAATAATTTAAGTAGAGGGATATGAAATAGGCTCTAAAAATATAAATATGTAAAATACTCATAGTTATCTCTGTTATTATTTTGTGTCATATCTTTAAAGTTTCAAAACTTACATGTTAACCTACAGATATGAGAGGAAAGAAGATTGGAGTTTTGATTTTCATTTCATTTCATTCTTTCAGTACACATTTATTTCATTGCCTTTGAGGGAACAGGCACTATGCTGAAACAAAGATAAATAAGACATGTTCTGCTGCCTTGAGGAGTTGATAGAATCATAGGGAAGAAAGGAGATGATTATCATCTAGTTTAATAACTACTTTTTTCAGTATATTTCTGTAATGAACATGCTTAAGGGGTAACCCACTCTTTTACCCAAGGAATTGGAAAAGTACCCTAAAGAATACCTAGAAAAGGTAAAAGTGGGGAATGAGGATAGTTATAAGGAGGGAGAAAGAGACTCTTTATAAGTAAATAGCTAGATTTCACTTTACATACATATTCAGTCTATTAGCTCTTTATAGATAAGAAAATACAGACTATTCTATGTCTCACCTTCCCTTCATCAATAAACGCCTTGAAAGAAAAATATGTTTTTGCTATCTGCATTAGTCCTATTTGACCTTTGATGTACTTGGCATTATCAAAGACAGTGTTATGATAATGGTAAACATTTACTATGCACTGGCACTTTTCTAAATGCTATACATGTATAAGTTTTCAGTTCTTTATCTGAAATTTTTGTAGCCAGCTACATTTAGGAATTCAGAATTTTCAGATTTTTAAAGGCAATGCAGTGTATGTACTTAATATTGAGTATCCCCACTGCAGTTATTCTGTTAAAATGTCCCATAATCGGTTACATAACTGTTTCTGCAGTAAAACGTACTAATCTTTGCTCTAAGTGAGAAGTTCAGGTATCATTTTGCTGCCAAATGAGATTTAGTACTGAATAAAAGGTTTGATTTACACAACTTTTTGGATTTTGTAATAGGGGATAATAGACTATATGCCTCTATTATCTCCTTTATTATCTCCTTTAGTCATTCAACAGCCCTGTGGTATAGGTACTATTACTGATGCAGTGAAAGAATACAGAGTAGGTAAAATGAGATGTATAAAAAATTCTTAGAAAACCACTGACTGCTTAACCATTGTAATTAAAATACTGTAGAAATGAAATTTTTGTTTTGGTTGAAATTAAGCATTCTACAATTCAAGGTAAACACAGAGTAATTAAAACGTACTGTTTTTTTTTCCCCCAGGTGGATGGAAGTAGTTCTACATTAAGCATGAGCACTCATTTTAAAATGCTTAAAAAGCTGGTAGAAGAACCAACATTTAGTGAAATCCTCATTCCTTTACAGTCAGTCATGATACCTACTCTTCCATCAATTCCGGGTGCTCATGCCAACCACGAGCCATTTCCTGGGCATTGGGCCTATATTGCCAGCTTTGATGATACGGTAAACTTCAATGTTACATAACTACAATTTTAAAATTTAGCGAAGTTAGAAACGGCAAAGTAAGTTTAAAGGTGTCTTTCTCAGAGAGTAAGTAAATCGTATTTACAAAGAAAAAAATGATTAGAAGTACAGAGAAGTAAAACTTTATACCAGTGGGACAAAATTAAATGTTAAAAATGTTCCCAAGATCTATGACCCACAAAAATATCCATATGGAGAAGACTGGTACTTTTTAAATGTGTATTATGATGAACAAGAGCCATGCATCTTAAATAGCATACTAGGGGAGATGGTTCCTTCAGAATTTTTAGCTTTTTATGTCCTCCCTTGAACACATTTTCTCTTCTCAATTTTTCTAGTACATATTGCTAACATTACATGTCTTTTTCTAATCATGCGCTACCTTTGTTTCGTCAGCTTTTCAATCAGATACATTTTATCTTTCCTTGTGCATTGTAAGATATACACACACAATATTTTCCTTTTAATCATGTATAACCCCTAGGACAGTGTCTTTAAAAAAATGATTAACTGAGTATTTTGATTTTTTAGATGTTCATATTGTTTTAGTTTGAGTATAATTTTTATTTTCCACAATTTGACTTTTCCATACTTTCTTTTGTCCTAAATATGGAGAAAAAATTGAGAACAAAATATAGTTTTTGTTTATACTTTGGAAGGACACAAAATTCAGCTAAGAAGAACTTGATTTTTTTTTGAAGTATAATATGTAACTATAAATGTAACTATTTTATTTTTTATTTTATTTTAATGTTCATTTATTTTTGAGAGAGAGAGCAAGAGAGAGCGTATGTGTGTGAGTGATGGGGGAGGAGCAGAGAGAGAAGGAGATACAGAATCCAAAGCAGGCTCCAGGCTCTGAGCTGTCAGCGCAAAGCCTGATGCAGGGCTCGAACCCACAAACCACGAGATCATGACTTGAGCCAAAGCTGGGTGCTTAACTGACTGAGCCACCTAGGCACTTAAATATATGACTATTTTAAAGAAATGGTACTAGAGCATTTCTAAGTGAATTTTTTTTAATGTTTCTTTAATTTTCAGGGAGAGAGTGGGTGAGTGGCAGAAAGAGGGTGGGAATAGAGGATCTGAAGGGGGCTTTGTACTGACAGTAGAGAGGCCAACATAGGGCTCGCATACTTGCACTCATGAACCATGAGATCATGATCTGAGCCGATTTCAGATGCTCAACTGACTGAGCCATCCAGGCGCCCCCTAAGTAAATACTTTTCATAACTGTGTTTGTTCCAGCAAGTCTATAGATCAAAACATTTAATTGCTTCATAGCCAGATACTAAACCGTATAATGAAATCATTCTTACTTATAATCAGGTTTTGTTTTTAATTTAATAATACTCAGCTTATTGACTCACCTTATTAGGTAGACTTGATTTTGGAAAGAGTTTCTTTTTTCAAAAATCAAGTTACATTAAATTGATAATCATTTCTTACCCTAAAGACATTTAGGGGCACCTGGGTGGCTCAGTTGGTTTAGCATCCGACTTCGGCTCAGGTCATGATCTCACTGCTTGTGAATTTGAGTCCTGCATCATGCTCTGTGCTGACAGGTTGGAGCCTGGACCCTGCTTCAGATTCATTCTCTCTCTCTCTCTCTCTCTCTCTCTCTCTCTCTCTCTCTCTCTCCCCCTCCCCTGCTTGTACTCTGTCTTTTCCCTCTCTCAAAAATAAATAAACATTAAAAATAAGATTTAAAAACAGTGCCTACAGCTCTGAAGACAGGCTCTGAAAAATGTTTCAAAAGTCATTTAAACATTGTGACTGTTCTGAAGAGAATACCTAAGTTTAGATGTATAAGCACTTATATTGCTGATAAAGTAATCCTTTTACTTTATATCCACTCCTAATGGGTGAAAATGGGTCTCTATTCATGGGCAACCCATTCTTTTCATAGATGATAGGTGATTACGATCAAAGACATCTTTAAAGGGGCACCTGGGTGGCTCAGTTTGTTAAGCGTCTGACTTCATCTCAGGCCATGATCTCGCATTTCGTGGGTTTGAGACCCATGTCAGGCTCTGTACTGACATCTCGGAACCTGGAGCCTGCTTCGGATTCTGTGTCTCCCTCCCTTTCTGCCCCTCCCCTGCTCATGCTCTGTCTCTCTCAAAAATAAACAAACATTTAAAAAAAAAGAAATCATTAAAATAATAAACTTACTACACAATATAGATTATTATATTCTTTTTGTTAGGTAGCACAATTTTTAAATATAAAAGTTTAAATGGGGGTGCCAGGGTGGCTCAGTTGGTTAAGCGGCAGACTCTTGATTTCGGCTCAGGTCATGATCTCATGGTCCTGAGATTGAGCCCTACATCAGGTGCGCGTGCGCGCTCTCTCCCTCCCTCCCTCTTTCTCTCTCTCTTTCTCTTTTTCTATTGTTCCCCCTCTCCCTGTGCCCCTCTCCCCTACTCACACACACTCTCTCTCAAAAAAAATAAAAAATAACAAATTTAAAGAATCTTGACCTTAACTTATATGTAATTCATCATCTTTTAGGTGGAAATTCTTGCATCCCTTCAGAAACCAAAGAAGATCTCTTTGAAAGGATCAGATGGAAAGTTCTACATCATGATGTGTAAGCCTAAAGATGACCTGAGAAAGGATTGTAGACTGATGGAATTTAATTCCTTGATTAATAAGGTTTGGAGATAGTTTGCTTTAATTTTAGAATTACAGTAATTACGATCATTGTGATAGGAACTTTTCAGTATGCAAATAGATCATTCTTAAAAAGAGAATGAAATGTACTACCTTTTTTGTTTTCACTTAATTTTTTTTAATTGGGATAAAATTTACCATTTTAACCATTTTTAACTGTTCAGTTAGTGACATTAAGTACATACACATTGTTGTACAACCATCCCCACCATCCCTCTCCAGAACTTTTGCCATCTTTTCATACCAAAACTCTCTATCCAGTAAACAATAACTCCTCATTCCTCTTCCTCCCCAGCCTCTGGTAACCACCATTCTACTTTCTATCTCTATGAATTTGACTACTCTAGGTACCTTGTAGAAGTGGAATCATATAGTTTTGGGCCTTTTTTACCGGCTTTTTCACTTGGTATTGTCTTCAGGTTTCATCCATGTTACAATGTGTCAGAATTTTTTTCCCTTATAAGGCTGAATAATATACCATTGTATGTGTATATTGCATTTTGTTTATTCATTCATCTATCAAGGAACACAGAATGTTTCTACCTTTTGCTATCGTGAATAATGCTGCCATGAACATAGGTATATAAATAACTCGTTGAATTCCTGCATTCAGTCTTTTGAGTGTGTATACAGAAGTGGAATTGCTGGGTTCATGTAACTTTTTAAAAAATTAGATTACCTTTATTATATTGAGAAAAATGTGTAAGACATGTTAATGAGGGAAAATATTTTCTATTGAATGCTTTTTTTTTTAATGTTTATTATGTTTTTTGAGAGAGAGAGAGAGAGAGCACGAGTACAGGAGGGGCAGAGAGAGAGGGAGAGACAGAATCTGAAGTAGGCTCCAGGCTCCAAGCTGTCAGCACAGAGCCCAAAACAGGGCTTGAACTCACAAACGGCGAGATCATAACCTGAGTTGAAGTCAGATGCTTAATCGAGTGAGCCACCCAATCGCCCTTCCCAAACATTTTAAATAAATTTTTTTAAAAAGTCCTTCATTTCATATTGCCTTTGAAATGGGCTTTTAATGTGGTATAAAGTTTTGTTTTGTTTTGTTTTAATATTTTTATTTATTTTTGAGAGAGAGCATGAGCAGGGAAGGGGCAGAGAAGGAGGGAGACACAGAGTCCAAAGCAGGGTCCAGGCTCTGAGCTGTCAGCACAGAGCCTGATGCGGGGCTTGAAATCGGGAACCGTGAGATCATGACCTGAGCCGAAGTCGGACGCTCAATCGACTGAGCCACCCAGGCGCCCCTAAAAAACTTTTTTTAAATGTTTGGTAAATTGGTAACTTAATTCACTGACTGTTAAACCAATTAGTATGTTCATCCGAAGCTCCCTTGAGTGTTTTTCTGGTTAGGAGTATTAGATGGCCTGGCTTTAGTTTATAAATGTATCTTTTTCAGTTTTGTTACTGATTAATTTATTTCGTTACTATTCTCCTCATTGCCATGGTCAGATACAGTAGCCTGATTTTCAAAAACTACAGTCTGTGTTTGTCTAGGAGACCACAAACTGATATTTACATGTAAATTCTAATATTATACTGTTTGGCTGACATTTATGTAGCCTACTTATTCCTGGCATTTAAAATATGTTTTTGGCTAGTGGTTGTGCTTTTGAATTGGACAAATTGCAATTATATTTGTATGCTTAGTCTGTTTATGTCCTACAGTTCCAGAATTAAACAAAATACTGTTTATCCTTTCCTAAATGAATTCAGAATTAATCAAATGAGATGTAAAAAGCTTTCTTCTGCTAGGAGATAGTTTTTCAAATGAAGCTGTAATATCAAGCTGCAAGAATAAAAATAAAATTTTTATACGATATATAAAATAAAAATTTTAAGGTCATCATAAAACTCATACTTTTTTGTTTATAAATTTTTGAGATAATCAAAATTAAATAGCAGTCTTTGTACCTAAGGACTTAATATTTCAGTAATATCTATAAAGCAATAAACAGTGAAAGAACATTTTGTCATTGAATATACAACTTTAATACTTTCAACACAGTATTCTCACGTTAATAATTAAAAAAGTGAATGGGTTGCCCATGAATAGTGAATAATTCTCAGTGAATAATTAAAAAAGAGGGACTTGCCCAAGGCATTTTTAATGATTTGGAAAAAAGAGGATGGATACTATCCTAGTAGTATCCTTTCCTACCATTCTGAAGAATTATTCATCTATACCACAGAGTAAACTTTCACTGACATTCTTTTGCTATGAAATGAATAATTTTTAGATATATTTGACATGACATGTAGAATTCTGAATTTTTAAGTTTATGTGTTGTTTTTTTTTTAATAGTGCTTGAGAAAAGATGCAGAATCTCGCAGAAGAGAACTTCATATCCGAACATACGCAGTTATTCCCCTGAATGATGAATGTGGGATTATTGAATGGGTTAACAACACTGCTGGCTTGAGACCTATTCTGACCAAACTATATAAGGAAAAGGGTACTAAAATGAATTCTTAAAGTACAAATATATAATGAGTATAAAATCTAACATGTATAATTGTTATTAACATATCTCATTGTACCTTTTTTTTAATAAGCCATAGTAGAATTTCTAGGTCAAATGATAGTCTATATACAGAAGTACTAAGGTGTTTGTCTTTACACCTTCCTTCTCTATCTTTATCCCGAAAAATTTGATGTAGCTTACAAAAATGTACATGAAAATTTGTTTTTCACAGAGGTTTTGGTTAGCAATTCTGAAACTACTTTACATGTATACTCAACTTTATTTTTTATTTATTTATTTTTAATGTTTATTTTTGAGAGAGAGAGAGTGAGCATGAGCAGGGGAGGGACAGAGACTGAGGGAGATACAAAATCAGAAGTAGGCTTCAGGCTCTGAGCTGTCAGCACAGAGCCCGACGCGGAGCTCGAACCCATGAGCTGTGAGATCATGACCTGAGCTGAAGTTGGATGCCTAACCGACTGAGCCACCCAAGCGCCCCTGTATACTCAACTTTAGCAAATGAATAAATATATTATGGATAATGAGAGCTAGTTTTCTTCCACTGTCAGAGAAAGAAAAGGAGAAAGAAGGTTTGAATAAAGCCAAAAGTATTAGATTGGAATTAGAGACTCCAACTGGCCAAGCCTCAGATAATTTGAGCAAGAAAATAAATAATGATAGTATAGATTATAACTCATGGAATAAAATTGACATGAGTCCACACTGATGTAAATAAATGCTTCAATAAATAAGTAGGGAAGTAGGAACAGTTCTTCCTTACAATACATAATAGATCTTCCTTGTAGTTAATGAATGTAGAGGAAATTATGGAAATAGAAAATCACCAATTAGCAGGTACCACAATAATAATTATTGCAGGCAGCGATTATCAATGGATGTTGAAGTTAATGGGCAAAAGGTTATTTGTAGGGTCTCAAAGTATCTCCCCATAAGCTACTTCTTAATTAAAAAGGAAGAAAAGTAGTAACTTTACATTGGAGAAACAAAAATATGACTGGTTAGAACTCTTAAAAAATTTCAAGGTAATCAAAGACAAAGACAAAAATTACTCACATTTGAGGACATTAAGGAGATAATGACAGCTGAGTGTAATAAGGGATCCTGATTGGATCCTGGCCCAGACAAAGGATAGTAGTGGGACATTTGGTGAAATTTGATAAGGTCTAAAGGTTAGTTAATAATATCGTAACAATATTGAGTTCCTTAGGTAATTGTACTATTGTTATAAAAGATACAGACATTAAGAATAGCTAGATGAAGAATATATGGGATGATAGGTGAAGTTATCAGAATAAGGTAGAAAATAAGTTATTATCTTCCCTAGGGCCACTGTAACAAAGTGCTACAAACAACAGAAATGTATTCTTTCACAATTTGAGAATTGTGAATCCAAAATCTTGGTGTCAGTAGGGCCATCTCTCTGCAAGCTTTAGCAGAGAAACTTCCTTGCATTTCTGTCAGCTTCTGCTGTCTTCAGCAATATTTGACGTTACTTTGCTTATAGACTCATCACTTTACTAGCTCTATTCTCCGTCATCATACAGTGTTGTCCCTAAGTCTATATGTCTGTTTTCTTATACAGTATTTTATACACAGTCATAGTGTATTAAGGGCCCACCATAATGACTTCATCTTAACTTTATTATATGGGCAGCAACCCTACTTTCAATTAAGGTCACATTCACAGGTACCAGGGGTTAGGACTTAAACACATTTTTTTAGGGTATAATTTAACCCATAACAATAAGTAACATTTATAAATTACTGTATCATTGTGCTAAGTATGTTATATGCCTTGTTTTTTATTGTTAAGTGATTATCCCTATTTTATGTACAGTACAGAGGTTAAGTAACTTCCCCACGTTCACAAAGCTGATAAGTTGCAGAGCTGAAACTCACACACTGGACTCTTATTCTAAGGAATTTACTATTGACTATTTTATTGGAAGGATGAAATATTGTATAAGTTTTAGTTATTGTTATTGGATTTTTTTTAATTTTTTTTTTAAACATTTATTTATTTTTGAGAGAGAGAGAGACAGAGCATGAACAGGGGAGGGTCAGAGAAAGAGGGAGACGCGGGATCTGAAACAGGCTCCAGGCTCTGAGCTGTCAGCACAGAGCCCGACGCAGGGCTCGAACCCACAGACTGCGAGATCATGACCTGAACCGAAGTCGGACGCCTAACCGACTGAGCCATCCAGGCGCCCCGGATTTTTTTTAATATTAAAAAAAACTTCTTTAAATACCGTGAACGTATGGGAATTATGTAACATTTGAGACTGAAAACATCAAATCTCAAACTTATCCTTAAAACTTTGGCTCTGCCTTGGGTGTAAAAAGCACCAAACCGAGGTGCCTGAGTGGCTCAGTCAGTTGAGTATCTTACTCTTGATTGCAGCTCCAATCATGATCCCAGGGTTGTAGGATTGAGCCCCATATCAGGCTATATGCTGAGCATGGAGCCTGATTGAGATATTTTCTCTTTCTCTCTCTCTCTCTTCCTCTCTCCCCACCTTTCCTTCTCACTGCTCTCTCCCCTTTTCCCTCTGCCCCTATCCCCCATTCGTACTTTCTCTCTTAAAAAAAAAAAAAAAAAAAAGTATCTAAACCAAGGTGGGCCTGAAAGGCACTTTATAGACTGTAGTCATATCACCCATCTAATATAAGCTCACCAGTATATCAGAAGGAAAATTTCTTGTTTTTCTCCAGATGATTTGCATTGTACAAGATTAGCTCAAGAATCAACTATACTATGAATCTTATAGGCTAGCCTTCACACAGTAAATTATTTCAAAGCACCATTGTAGGTTTTTTAATAATGATTCAGTGTGGACCTATACTACATGCTGATTAACAGAGAGATTAGTACAATTTTAGTGAGGACTACAACATTTTACAATTCCAGGGGTACTCCTCACGTTGGATTTATTCTGAGTAATATCTTCTGGAATCAGTTGATTCCACATTAGTTTTAGTTGACATTCATTTTCATAAACAAGAAGCTTCACTTTGGATAATTACAAGGGAACATACATAATGCGTTTTATTATTTTATTATAATATCAGAAGGTAAGTTTATGAAAAATTTTCCATTCTTTTAATTAACAATTTGAATAAAAATGGATGTTTTCTGTCCAATAAAAAAAATTGCCCCTTATTTGGCTTGTGTGATTAATGAAAACCACTCTACCTTGTAGGAGTTTATATGACAGGAAAAGAACTTCGCCAGTGTATGCTACCAAAAGCCGCAGCTTTGTCTGAAAAACTCAAAGTATTCCAAGAATTTCTCCTACCCAGGCATCCTCCTGTTTTTCATGAGTGGTTTCTGAGGACATTCCCTGATCCTACATCATGGTAAATTAAACAGAAAATAATACATTATTATGGTTAGATGTTTTAAAAAATATCTAGGGGTGCCTGTCTGGCTCAGTCAGTAGAGTGTGTGATTGTTCTCGAGGTTGTGAGTTTGAGACCCACATTGGGGCTACAGATTACTTAAAAAAAATTTTTTTTTAATTCTAAATTTAAAATTAAATCTAAATTAAATCAGTGGCATAAAGATATGTGATAGGCATTGTGTTTTCTTTAGGTACAGTAGCAGGTCAGCATACTGTCGTTCCACTGCAGTTATGTCAATGGTTGGTTATATCCTGGGGCTTGGAGACCGTCATGGTGAAAACATCCTCTTTGATTCTTTGACTGGTGAATGTGTACATGTGGATTTCAACTGTCTCTTCAATAAGGTAAGTGATGTGACTCATTCTAGTTAATTGTATGTTTTCTCCCAATTGCCTTTTTTAACAACTGTTCTTCCTAGATATACCTGTTGGTAGAAGTTATCATCACAGTTGAGTCACACTGAGAGTTTTTTTGACTGGTTTTGATCAGTGGATCCCAGAGTCCTCAGTAAAGCAACTTAGGATGAAGAGAACTCAAAAGAGTGATATAGGAAAACTAGCACTGAACTTGAAATCCAAAGATTCAAGTTCTGACTCAGTTCTTAGTTATGTGAATATGGGCAGATCAGTTCATTTTACTGAGATTCAGTTCTAAAGAGACAGTACTTTAATGTGATGGTTTCCAAACCTGGCAGCATATCAGAATCATCCAGGAATTTAAACAAAATACACAGATCTCTGGCAGACATCCCAGAAAATTCTTTAGGTCCAGAGGGGCTTAAGATTAAATTAAGCTAGTTGGACTGAGGTCCCTCAGGCCCCCTCTAATTTTCCAGTGTCCTGGAAGGCATACTGGTAGATTAACCCCCTATTTTCATATCCCCAGTATTGATTGCCGTCTGCTGTCACAGGAACTAAGACAGGTTACAGATACAAATAAGATTAAATCAAAAGATAAACCACTGGTATTTGTTAAATCATATAAGAAACTGAGTCAATAAATTTGGGGATGGAAAGGCCCTATGAAAGGCAGGTTGAGAATGGTAGAAAATAAATGAACTGGACTTCATTATACTATATGTTGTATACTCTCATCAGTATGAGCATCTAATATTTGGTTATTTCTTTTCCCTCCCTGCTTTAAAGTGAAACTCTTAAAAAAAAAAAAGAAAAATATGAGAATATTTGTTTTTATTTTATATTACTCAAGAAGGACATTAAGGAAGTTAACATGAGATTAAATATTGAATGCATAAAAATTTCTCTATAGTAATATTCACTATAATAATTCAGTGATAGGTGAATCCATCCATCCATTAGATCAAAGGTAGAGATGTAGGCTCCTTCGTGTTATAGGCCTCTAATGTGGTTACAAATATTTTTATATTTACATATTATAAAAATATAAATATTTTGAAGGTATCTGCACTTTGCTTAAAGAGTCTAGACTTGAAGTTCTAATTTTTTTTTGCACAAAGATTTTAAAATTCTAATACTACTTTTTAATAAAATGCCTTGTTTTAAGGGGGAAACCTTTGAAGTTCCAGAAATTGTTCCATTTCGGCTGACTCATAATATGGTTAATGGAATGGGTCCTATGGGAACAGAAGGTCTTTTTCGAAGAGCTTGTGAAGTTACAATGAGGCTGATGCGAGATCAAAGAGAGCCTTTAATGAGGTAATTATTTATGTTATGTAAACAATTTAACAGTAATCTTGAGTGTAATTATTGGTTCCTAAATATGTTTTTTAAATAATAGAAGCCACTTTGCATTGGTTGAAGTGATTTTTTTTATTTTGTTGTATTGTATTTAAAAAAAACTTTTTTTTAATGTTTATTTATTGTTGAGAGACAGAGCATGAGCATGGGAGGGGAAGTGAGAGGGAAAGACACAGAATCCGAAGCAGGCTCCATGCTCTGAGCTGTCAGCACAGAGCCTGACGTGGGGCTCAAACTCACAAACCGCAAGATATGACCTAAGCTGAAGTTGGATGCTCAACTGACTGAGCCACCCAGGCGCCCCGAAGTGAATTTTTTTAAATAATAGCTTTATTAAGGTATAACTTACAGTTCATTGCAGCATTATTTATAATAGCCAAGACATGGAAGCAACCTGAGTGTCCATTGATGGATGAATGGGTAAAAAAAGCCTGATGTATGTATATGTATATACACACACACACACATATACACACAAACATATACATACACAGTGGAATATTATTCAGCCATAAAAAGAAGGAAATCTTGCCATTTGTGACAACATAGATAGACCTTGAAGGCATGTATGCCAAGTGAAAATAAGACAGAGAAGTGTGTGAGATCACTTATATGTGGAGTCTTAAAAAGAAAAAATAGAACTACCTTATGATCCACGAGCTGCACTACTGGGCACTTACAAAAGAATGCAAGAGCACTAATCCAAAGAGATACATACACCTTGATGTTTATAGCAGCATTATTTCTAATAGCCAAGAAAATGGAAGCAGCCCAAGTGTCCATTGATTGATGAATGGGTAAAGAAGATATGGTACAGTTTTCAACATAGTACTAGAAGTCCTAGCCTCAGCAATCAGACAACAAAAAGAAATAAAAGGCATACAAATTGACAAGCCAGACTTTCACTCTTCACAGGTGACATGATATTCTACACAGAAAACCCAAAAGACTTCACCAAAAAAACTGCTAGAACTGATATATGAATTCAACAAAGTTGCAGGATATAAAATCAACGTACAGAAATCAGTTGCATTTCTATATACCAATGAAGCAGCAGAAAGAGAAATCAAGGAATCGATCCCATTTACGATTGCACCAAAAACCATAAAATACCTAGGAATAAACCTAATTAAAGAGGTAAAAGATCTGTATGCTGAAAACTACAGAAAGCTTATGAAAGAAATTGAAAAAGATACAAGGAAATGGAAAAACATTCCATCCTCATGGATTGGAAGAATAAATATTGTTAAAATGTCTATATTACCCAAAGCAATCTACACATTCAATGCCATCCCTATCAAAATACCACCAGGATTGGGGCGCCTGGGTGGCGCAGTCGGTTAAGCGTCCGACTTCAGCCAGGTCACGATCTCGCGGTCCGTGAGTTCGAGCCCCGCGTCACGCTCTGGGCTGATGGCTCAGAGCCTGGAGCCTGTTTCCAATTCTGTGTCTCCCTCTCTCTCTGCCCCTCCCCCGTTCATGCTCTGTCTCTCTCTGTCCCAAAAATAAATAAACGTTGAAAAAAAAAATTAAAAAAAAAAAAAATACCACCAGGATTCTTCACATAGCTAGAACAAACAATCCTAAAATTTGTATGGAACCACAAAAGACCCTGAATAGCCAAAGTAATGTTGAAAAAGAAAACCAAAGCTGGAGGCATCACAGTTCCAGACTTTAGCCTGTATTACATCAAGACAGTATGGTGTTGGCATAAAAATGGAGACCTAGATCAATGAAATAGAATAGAGAACCCAGAAATAGACTCACAAATGTATGGCCAGTGAATCTTCGACAAAGCAGGAAAGAGTATCCAGTGGAAAAAAGACAGTCTCTTTAACAAATGGTGCTGGGAGAATTGGACAGTGACATTTAGAAGAATGAAACCGGACCACTTTCTTATACCATACATAAGTATAAATTCAAAATGGATGAAAGACCTAAATGTGAGACAGGAAACCATCAAAATCCTAGAGGAGAAAACAGGCAGCAACCTCTTTGACCTTGGCCACAGCACGTGTCTCCAGAGGCAAGGGAAATAAAAGCAAAAATCACCTATTGGGTCCTCGTCAAGATAAAAAGCTTCTGCACAGTGAAGGAAACAATCAACAAAACTAAAAGACAACTGATGGAATAGGAGAAGATATTTGCAAATGACATTATCAGATAAAAGGTTAGTATCCAAAATACATAAAGATTTTATCTTTATAGATTTTGTTATCAAACTGAACACCCAGAAAAACTATCCAGTGAAGAAATGGGCATAAGACATGAATAAACACTTTTCCAAAGAAGACCTCCAGATTACCAACAGACACATGAAAAAATGCTCAACATTGCTCATCATCAGGGAAATACATATCAAAACCACATTGAGATACCACCTCATATCTTCAGAATGGCTAAAATTAACAACTCAGAAAACAACAGATGTTGGCGAGGATGCAGAGAAAGGGGAACCCTCTTATACTGTTGGTGAGAAGGCAAACTGGTGCAGCCACTCTGGAAAACAGTATGGAGGTTCCTCAAAAAATTAAAAATAGAACTACTCTATGACCCAGCAATTGCACCACTAGGTATTTATCCAAAGGATACAAAAATGCTGATTATAAGGGGCACATGCACCCCAATGTTTATAGCAGCACTATCAATAATAGTCAAAGTATGGAAAGAGCCCTAATGTCCATCAACTGCTGAATGGATAAAGAAGATGTATGTGTACACACACACACACACACACACACATACATACATACATACATACACACAGTGGAATATTGCTCAGTGATCAAAAAGAATGAAATCTTGCCATTTGCAACAACATGGATGGACCTAGAGTGTATTATGCTAAGCTAAATAATCAGCTAGAGAAAGACAGATATCGTATGATATCCCTCATGTGGAATTTAAGCAATGTAACAGATAAACATAGGGGAAGGGAAGGAAAAATAAGATAAAAACATAAGAGACTCTTAAATACAGAGAACAAACTGAGGGTTGCTGGAGGGGAGGTGGGTGGTAGGGGGATGGGCTAAACGGGTGGTGGGCATTAAGGAGGGTACTTGTTAGGACGAGTACTGGATGTTGTATGTAAGTGATGAATCATGGGGTTCTACTCCTGAAACCAATACTACACTGTGTGTTAACTAACTTGAATTTAAACAAATAAATTTAAGGAAAAAAAAGACTTGGTATGTATGTATACACATACACACACACACACACACACACACACACCACACAATAGGATATCATTCAATTATAAAAAAAGGATGTAATTTTGCCATTTGCAATGACATGGATGGAGCTAAAAAGTATACTAAGTGAAATAAGTCAATCAAAGAAAGACAAATACCATATGATTTCACTCATATGTGGAATTTAAGAAATAAAACAAGCAAGCAAAGGTGAAAAAATAGAGCAAGATACAAACTCTTATTATAGTGAACAATCTGATGGTTATTACCAAGGTGGAGTGGAGGGATGGTTAAATAGGTGATGGGAACTAAGGATTACACTTGTCATGATGCGCACAGGGTAATGTATGGAACTGTTGAATTACTTTATTGTACATCTGAAACTAACATAACACTATGTTAATGGAAATTAAAACTTAAGTAAAAAAAGAAAAACAAAAACTGAGCTCATAAAAAACAGACTGGTGGTGGCCAGAGGGTGGAGGTGGAGGGTAGACAATGGATGAAGGTGGTCAAAAGATATAAACTTTTCGTTATGAAGTAAATTAAGTCATGGAAATATTTTGTGCAACATGGTGACTATAGTTAATAATACCGTATTGTGTATTTGAAAGTTGCTAAGAGAGTAAATATTCAAAGTCCGTGTCCAAAGGGGGTGCCTGATGGTTCAGGTGGAAGAACATGAGACTCTTGATCCCAGGCTTGTGAGTTCAAGCCCCATGTTGGGTATAGAGATTAGTTAAGTGAATAAATAATTTAAATAAGCAAACAAATGTTCTCATCACAAGAAAAAACATTTGTAACTATGTATGTTTATGGATATTAGCTAGATTTCTTGTGATGATCATTCTGCAATATATACAAATAGCAAGTTATGTACACCTGAAACTAATGTTGTATGTCCATTATATCTCAGTTTTTTAAAAGATGTAATTTACATACCGTAAAATTAACTGTTTCAAAGTGTACTGTAGTGGTTTTTAGCATATTCCCAAGGTTGTGCAACCGTCACTGGTATCTAATTATAAAACATTTTATCACCCCCAAAAGAAATTAGCAGGTACTCTCCATCCCTACTCCCCTGCCATTGTCTAGCAACCACTAATCTACTTTCTGTCTCAATGGATTTGACTATTCTGAACATTTTATATATAAATGGAATCCTACAACATGTGGCATATTATGTCTTCTTTCACTTAACATGGTGTTTTCAGGGTTTATCCATGTTGTAGCCTGTATTAGTAATTCATTCTTGCTTATTGCCAAATATTCTATTGTATATCACATTTTGTTTATCCATTTATCAACTAATGGACAATGGATTTTTTACACCCTTTGACTATTGTGAAAAGTGTGGCTATGAACATTTGTGTACAAGTTTTATGTGGATATACGTTTTCAGTTTTCTTGGGTATGGTGTAGAATTACTGGGTCACATGTTAACTCTAAGCTTAACATTTTGAGGTAATACTTTAGAATCCCAATGGCGAGGTATGAGGGTTCCAATTTCTCCACATTCTTACCAACACTTGTTGTTTACCTGTCTTTTTTACTTTGCCCATCCTAGTGGGTGGTATACCTAATGGTATCTCGTTATGGTTTTAGCTTGCATTTCCCTAATGATCAGTTATGTTGAGCATCTCTTCATGCACTTATTGGTTAGTTGTATATCATCTTTGGACAAATAACTATTCAAATCCTTTCCTTTTTTTTTTTAAATTGAATTATTTGTCTTTTTATTGTTGCGTTGTAAGACTTCTTTTACATATTGTGGGTAGTAGATCCTTAAGAGATACATAATTTGCAAATATTTTCTCCCATATGTGGATTGTCTTTTTTGCTTTCTTGATGATGTCCTTTTTAGCATTTAAGTTTTTAGTTTTGATGAAGTCCAATTTATCTATTTTTATTTTTATTATTTATTTATTTATTTATTTTAATATATGAAATTTATTGTCAAATTGGTTTCTGTACAACAACCAGTGCTCATCCCAAAAGGTGCCCTCCTCAATACCCATCACCCACCCTCTCCTCCCTCCCACCCCCCATCAACCCTCAGTTTG
>NW_024412400.1:37801794-37819028 GCF_014898765.1 Herpailurus yagouaroundi | reverse complement strand
TAAAATGTCAATACCACCCAAAGCAATCTACACACTGAATGCAATCCCAATCAAAATTGCACCTGCATTCTTCTTGAAGCTAGAACAAGCAATCCTAAAATTTGTATGGAACCACAAAAGACCCCGAACAGCCAAAGTAATACTGAAGAAGACCACCAAAGCGGGAGGCATCACAATCCCAGACTGTAGCCTCTACTACAAAGCTGTCATCATCAAGACAGCATGGTATTGGCACAAAAACAGACACATAGACCAATGGAATAGAATAGAGACTCCAGAATTGGACCCACAAAAGTATGGCCAACTAATCTTTGACAAAGCAGGAACGAATATCCAATGGAAAAAAGACAGTCTCTTTAACAAATGGTGCCCGGAGAGCTGGACAGCAACATGGAGAAGGATGGAACTAGACCACTTTCTTACACCATTCACAAAAATAAACTCAGAATGGATAAAGGACCTGAATGTGAGACAGGAAACCATCAAAACCCTAGAGGAGAAAGCAGGAAAAAAACCTCTCTGACCTCAGCCGCAGCAATTTCTTACTTGACACATCTCCGAAGGCAAGGGAATTAAAAGCAAAAATGAACTATTGCGACCTCATGAAGATAAAAAGCTTGTGCACTGCAAAAGAAACAATCAACATAACTAAAAGGCAACTGGCGGAATGGGAAAAGATATTTGCAAATGACATGTTGGACAAAGGGCTAGTATCCAAAATCTATAAAGAACTCACCAAATTCCACACCGAAAAACAAATAATCCAGTGAAGAAATGGGCAGAAAACAAGAATAGACACTTCTCTAAAGAAGACATTCAGATGGCCAACAGGCACATGAAAAGATGCTCAACATCGCTCCTCATCAGGGAAATACAAATCAAAACCACACTCAGACACCACCTCACGCCAGTCAGAGTAGCTAAAATGAACAAGTCAGGAGACTACAGATGCTGGAGAGGATGTGGAGAAACGGGAACCCTCTTGCACTGTTGGTGGGAATGCAAAGTGGTGCAGCCACTCTGGAAAACAGTGTGGAGGTTCCTCAAAAAATTAAAAATAGATCTGCCCTATGACCCAGCAACAGCACTGCTAGGAATCCCCCCCCCCCAAGGGATACAGGAGTGCTGATGCATAGGGGCACTTGTACCCCAATGTTTATAGCAGCACTCTCAACAATAACCAAATTATGGAAAGAGCCTAATGTCCATCAACTGATGAATGGATAAAGAAATTGTAGTTTATATACACAATGGAATATTACTTGGCAATGAGAAAGAATGAAATATGGCCTTTTGTAGCAACATGGATGGAAGTGGAGAGTGTTATGCTAAGTGAAGTAAGTCATACAGAGAAAGACAGATACCATATGTTTTCACTCTTATGCGGATCCTGAGAAATTTAACAGAAGACTATGGGGGAAGGGAAGGAAAAAAAAAAAAGAGAGGGAGGGAGCCAAACCATAAGAGACTGTTAAAAACTGACAATAAACTGAGGGTTGATAGGGGGTGGGAGGGAGGGGAGGGTGGGTGAGGGGTATTGAGGAGGGCACCTGTTCGGATGAGCACTGGGTGTTTGGAAACCAGTATGACAATAAATTTCATATTAAAAAAATAATTAAATAAAAATCTGTTAAGCGAAAAAAATAAAAAATAAAGCAGCCCAACATATGGAGGAGCTTTCCTGGCCCTAAAAAAATTATAAATCAATATAATTATTATTAACATAATTATAATAATAAACATATATAATAATTAATTATAATAATATATCATACTTATAATTAATTATACTTATAAATCAATATATCAAGATATATTTCAAAGTAAGACATTTAACAGGAAGATTTAAAAAATATTTAAAAGAACTGAATGACCCTTTAGTGATACACTGTAAAAGTTCATTTAAAAAATAATCCTCAGGGTGCCTGGGTGGCTCAGTTGGCTAAGTATTCAACTTCAGATTTTGGCGCAGGTCATGATCTCACTATTTTGAGATCGAGCCCTGCTTTGGGCTCTGGGCTGGGTGTGAAGCCTGCTTAAGATTTTCCCTCTCCCTCTGCCCCTCCCCTGCCAGTGCATATCTGCATGTGATCTCTCTCAAAATAAAAAGTAAATAAATAAAAATAATCCTCAAATACTGTGTAAATGTTTTTGGTTTTGTATCACTTTTTCACTAAGTCTTTATTACGTTGAATTTCTCAAAAATATGTAATGGGTAATTCTCATCTATTGTGTTAACATAATCTATTCATTTATAATTGATTCCCACAATTATAGATAGTACATATTTTCCATATCCCTGGATTCCGTCATTCTTTTTCTTTGTTTTAATTTTTTTAATGTTTATTATTTTTTTTTGAGAGACAGAACACAAGCGGTGGTGGAGCAGAGAGGGGACACAGAATCCAAAGCAGGCTCCAGGCTCTGAGCTGTCAGCACAGAGCCTGATGTGGGGCTGGAACTCACAAACCGTGAGATCATGACCTGAGCCGAAGTCTGAGGCTTAACCAACTCAGCCACCCAGATGCTCCTGGATTCTGTCATTTTTATAACTCTGTTATATTCTCCACTTCCAAATTTTCCTCTCATGTGACTCATTTGCTTTTCTATAGTTCTCTCATCTCATCACATTCTTCACATCCTGCCCATCTGTTTTTCCTCCCAGTGATCTTAACTTTTATTTTCTGATTGCCTATCAACTGCCAGTGACTCTCATTAGTTCTTCTTATTCCCTTATCTCCATTTCCTTTTGTTCATCCAAAAGGAAGAGCCTCTGCTAGTGCTTGGGCTCTTCTTCTAGTTCTTCTCATTTTGCCAGTGTCTCTAACATTAACTACATATGCCTGAAGACTTGGGAAGCTTAAGGAAGGAGCTGAGATGGGTACAGACAGGGATTACTGAGGTATAATTTTTTGAGTACACATTCCCAAGAAGTTGCTGAGCCTGTTTTCTTAAGAGAAATAACACAGTAGAATGCAAACTGACTGCTCCTAAGTTCCAATAAGGAAAGCTAACCAATTAGGACTACACTAGAGAAAATCAGGGTAACTGCTCTTCCTGGAGCAAGAGTTACTAGGCTTAAGCCTAAATAGAACCAGTAAAGCAAGGAGAGTACAGCAAACTCCTCAATTTTATCAGAACCCCAAACCTTCAGAAGTACAGAAAACTCCAGAAGAAGTTTATTTTCCAAACTAATACATATAAGACATTCTTTAGAGTTTATTATTAATGCTTTGTACAGTATTAGCATATTGTGAATGATTCTATTATTCATTTACTGAGCACCTAACATTTATTAGATATTGTGCTATATTACTCTTAACCTAGCCTATTGGTATATTTTATATATAAATTATTTCTATAGAAAAATCACTGATCTAGTTAACATATCAATATTAAATGTTATATAAATACCCACATTTTACAAAAGATAACTGATTTTCTGGGCACTTATATTTAGAAGTTTTGCTACACTTATTAGTAGAATGGATGAGCAAAGAGAACAGAATATTCTTCAAGGGTTAAAAAGAAGTTGATTTTTAGGGGTACCTGAGTGACTTAGTCGGTTAAGAGTCCAACTTTGGCTCTGGTCATGATCTCATGGCTTGTGAGTTTGAGCCCCACGTCGGGCTCTGTGCTGACAGCTCAGAGCCTGGAGCCTGCTTCAGATTCTGTGTCTCCCTCTCTCTCTGCCCTGCCCCTGCTCAGCTCTGTCTCTTTCTCTCTCTCTCTCAAAAATAAAACAAACATTGAAAAAAAAAGAAGTTGATTTTTAAAGATCAGATTTAAATGATAGGATCTAAAAGAGAAGAAACCAGTTTTTTTTTTTAATGTTCCATGGAAGAAAATAAAAAATGAAAATGAAATGAGGCAACTACAAAAATCATAAGAAGAAAAGGGAGAAGCATGGAATATCAGTTTTACCTTAACAGCTAAAAAAATGAAAGGACACCTAAAAAAACAGACACCTTTGATTTTTTCTTTTCCTTGTAGTTCTTGGCTTCTTCTGCTGCGACACCCGCTGCTTCATTGAGGTACTTGTTACCAACTTTGCTTTCAAACCACTTTAGGTCCACAAAAACTTCACTGAAGTGTTCCCGATCAAACTATACAAAAATATTTAAATTCGTTTAAAAATAACTGAAGTATGTCTGAAAGAATACAAACGAAACTTTTAATAGTTGCTACTTATGGGGCATAGGATATCAAAGAATGTTACTTTTTTATGCACATGGGAACCTCATCTACTATTATGAAAGCTAAAATCAAAAAGCATTAAAAATAAAAATAATAGGTGAAATTATACAGAATGATCAATTGGAGTAGAAGTACCAAAACTTTTTAAGTATTATGTAATTGGTTTGTGACCATTTATAGCTACCCTGGGACAGGAAAATAATACCTAGTTACTTACATCTGATAGTTTCACAAGGTATTTCTCAAATCGAGGTAAGTTGAGATGGCCATTTTCATTAATATAACCTAAAAGGAACAAAAACTGAATTTGTACTAAAAGTTAACATTATTTTTTCAAAACAATTCCACAAAATTCTTTTTACAAAATGTTGAATGTTGACATTCTACTAATCAAGAAAAACACTCAAGTGTTGGGCAATATAACTGGTGCTACTTTCTATGACACTCATGTGACAGTAATATAAAATACGTAAGAACTGAAGCAAAATAAATTCCAGGTCCACATAATAATCCTCCTACATTTCCAACAAGTGTAGGAGGTGAAATGTGGTTTCTTCTGGTGAGCATACCCTGTAATTAATCAGATTATCAACGCAGAGTTAGTTATGTCTTTAAGGTTCAAGTTTAAAAATGCAGCGAGGATGGGGCGCCTGGGTGGCTCAGTTGGTTAGGTGTCAGACTTCAGCTCAGGGTCATGAACTTGTGGTTCTTTAGTTTAAGCCCCGTCGGGATCTGTGCTGACAGTTCGGAGACTGAAGGCTGCTTCAGATTCTGTGTCTCCTTGTCTCTCTGTTCTTCCCCCACTTGCTCTCTATCTCTCAAAAATAAATAAAGATTAAAAATAAAATTTTAAAAATGCAGCGAAGCTTAAAATAAAACTTATCATTAGAAGATAATTAATTCTTATAATCTAGGCATGTAATTTATATGAAAGCTGTAGGGTAGCTAAAGATAAAGATAAAAGAAAAGTATAATTATAATAGATACTAAGTTCAACTCATGAAGTTGGACGCTTAACCGACTGAGCCACCCAGGCATCCCTCTTTCCCTCATTTTATATCTTCTACTGGCTTTCTTAAATAATCAAAGGCAGAGATTAGTTAGGTATCAGCAAATGAGGCTGCTTAACTCTTGTCATTTTCTTTGCTTGTGAACCACTGAACATTATAACCTCAGAGCTTACTGTCTTAGACCAAAAGAAACCCCCAATTTTTTTCCTACTTTAGCTGTGCATGCAATAATCTAATAAACTGAGTCACATTTTTACGGTTAGCTGAGTAAGTGCTAAATTAAAGTAGCCTCAAAAAAAATATTAAACTTTTCTTACCACCAAGTTCTGGCAGGATGGTAATATATGTTCCATAAAGAAGAGGCAGTGCATCATGATTAATATGTAAATGAGGTAGATGGGGGATAAAATCATTGCCAACAAGAAATCCCATCAAAATCCAATCATCTATTATCCTTTCAATATCATATTTAAATGTGATCTTGTCCTATAGCAAAATGGAGAAAAAGTCAACTAGTACGGAAATTCTACTTACACATTTTCTTTGTACCACAGCTATATTAATACTTACTTTCAGTACTGAAAACTCATAGTCAATATACTCTCTCATTAAAGATAAGTGTAGGAGGTGAAATGTGGTTTCTTCTGGTGCGCATACCCTGTAATTAATGAGATGATCAACACAGAGTTAGTTGTGTCTTTAAGGTTCAACTTTAAAAATGCAGTGAGGATGGGGAGCCTGGGTGGCTCAGTTGGTTAGATGTCAGACTTCAGCTCAGATCATGAACTTGTGGTTTGTGACTTTGAGCCCCGTCGGGCTTTGTGCTGACAACTCGGAGCCTGGAGCTCCGATTCTCTGTCTCCCTATCTCTCTGTTCCTCCCCCACTTGCGCTCTCTCTCTCTCTCTCTCTCTCAAAAATAAAGATTAAAAATAAAATTTTAAAAATGCAGCGAAGCTTAAAATAAAACTTATCATTAGAAGACAATTAATTCTTATAATCCAGGCATGTAATTTATATGAAAGCTGTAGGGTTGCTAAAGATAAAGATAAAAGATAAAAGTATAATAAAGTTCAAATAATTGGTCTGCCTTATGCTTTTTTTGGAAAGATTCTCAGAATTAAGAAAGCCTAAATAATAGATAACAGATTTAAGAAACCAGTGGTTTCTGCCCATTTAAGGCTGGCCACGAGCAGAAAGCATACATATAAGTGAGTATATACACTTTTCTGCCTACGGCAGTACAGACAAAAGCTTCAATGATGAGGCTCCATCATTTATTTCTTCTTATCTTTCCCTGGCTTGGTATAGGGGACTATATTCCTAGCTATTGGTCAATACTTCAAGCTTAACCAGAAGTAAGAATATAAACTGACAATAGCATTTAAAAATTTTTTTTAATGTTTATTTATTTTTGAGAGAGAGAGAGGGACAGAGACAGAGTATGAGCAGGGGAGGGGCAGAGAGACAGGGAGACACAGAATCTGAAGCAGGCTCCAGGCTCTGAGCTGTCAGCACAGAGACTGATGTGGGGCCTGAACCCACAAACTGGGCGATCAGGACCTAAGCTGAAGTGTGATGCTTAATTGACTGAGCCAGCCAGTTGTCCCTAAACTGACAACAGCATTTTAAAAGGATTATGTATCATGAGCAAGTGGATCTATCCCAGGAATGCAAGGATGGCTCAATGTAAAAAAATAAATCTATGTAATAAATTACATTAATAAACAAAGGAAAATCACCATACAATTAACTAGCAAAGAAAACATATGTCAAATTCAATACCTTCCAAGATAAAAGTACTTAGCCAAGTAAGAATAGAAGGAAACTTCCTAAACATGAAAAAATGAATTTATGAAAAACAAACATCTCATATCATATTCCATGTTAGAAGACTGAAAGCTTTCCTCCTAAGATCAAGGATGCCCGTTTTCACTATAGCTATTCAACATTAAACTGGAAGTCCTAGCCAGGGCAATTAGGCAAGCAAAAAAAATAAGAGGCATACAAACTGAAAAATAAGAAGTAAAACTATCTCTATTTACAGATGTCATGATTCCATATACAGAAAATCCCATAGAATCCCCCAAAATTGTAGGATACAAGATCAACACATAAAAATCAGCTGTGTCTACATACCAGCAACAAACAATCCAAAAAAGAAATTAAGAAACAATTCTATTTAGAATACCACCCAAAAGAGTAAAAAACTTAGGAACAAACTTGACCAGAGAGGAAAAAGAAAAAAAATCAAAGGCAAAAAACTGAAATCATAGACACAGAGAATGACAGATGGTTCCCAAAGGTAGAGGAGTGAGGGCTGGGCAAAATGGGTGAAGGTGGCAAAAGGTGAAAACTTCCAGTTATATGATAAATATGCCCTGGAGATATAATGTACAGCATGGTGACTACATTAAAAAAATTTTTTTTAATAAAAGGGAAAACAAATAAGAAAAAAAAAACAGTAAAAGACTTACACAGTAAAACTACAAAACACTGTCAAAAGAAATGAAAGAAGACACAATGATTGTAAAACATTCTGTATTGATGAACTGGAAGACTTACTATGAAACAGTAAATAGTACCCAAATGGACGTACAGATTCAATGCCATCCCAATCAGGTTTTTCACATAAACAAAAAATCCCAATGACATTTTTTACACAAACAAAAAATCCATCCTAAAAATGAATAATCTTATGAGACTCCAAACAGCCAAAATAATCCTCACAAAGGAGAACAAAGTTGGAGGTCTCATCCTTTCTGATTTCAAAACTTACTACAAAGTTTCAGTAATCAAAATACCGTGGTAATGGCATAAAGAAAAACACAGACATCAACTGAATAGAATACAGAGCCCAGGAAAACCCTTGCATATATGGTCAAATGATTTTCAACCACAGTGCCAAGACCACCCAAGGGGAAAAAGACAGTCTTTTCAACAAATGATTTTGGGAAAACTGGATATCCACATGCAAAAGCATGAAGTCGACCCTTACCTCATACCAAATATAATAATTAACAACATGGATCAAAACCCTAAATGTAAGGGTTAAAACTGCAAAACTCTTAAAATGGGAAAACATTTTACAACATTAGATTTGGCAATTTCTTGGATATAACACTAAAAGTAACAAGCAACAAAAGAATGGACATCGTCACAATTAAAAATTTTGTGCATCAAATGACACTATCAGCAGAATAAAAACGAATGGGAGAAAATCTTTACAGATCATGTATCTGGTAAATGGTGACTATTCTTAATTTAACTGCTCTTCTTTCTTCTAACATATATGCAGTATGATTTACCTTTGTGTCTTTTTGCCACCAAACCGAACCTCTTCTCTTAAAAGAGAGAAATGTGCCTCATGACTTGTTAATCCAAGCATAATCTGTTGAAAAATGATTAAAAAATGTTTCTATTCTCTCATTTTTTATAGTATCAGGTTCATAAAAGCAATTAAATTAAAAACATTTCTATGTGAAAAAAAGAGGCTTATTTAATAAAAACATCAGCACATTATATAAATATCAAAATCTGATCCACTCATAAGTTATGAATGGTGTAAAATGAATGCACTTTTCTAAGAAAAAATGTTTACCTTAGACTCACATCACCGTTGTAACTGCCACCCTGCCCACCCTCCATAAAAATCCCCAAAACCTTCTCTAGGTTTTCACACCTCTCCATCCGCTATGGGGGAAATGGGTAAAAAATTGGAGGTTGCAACTTTTCCATGATAGAGGAATGTTAACACTCTTCTGGAGGCCAGAATACCTCTACTATGTGAAAATTAAACAAACAAACAAAAAACTAGAAAAGGTCTTCTTCATTTAATTTTCTCATATAGTATTCTTTCCTTTCCTTTTCTATTTTAGAGAAAGAGAGTGCGTGCACAAGCAAGGTAGGGACAGACAGGGAGAGAGAGAATCTTAAGACAGACTCTGTGCAAGCACTGAGCCCAATACGGGCTCAATCTCACAACCCTGAGAACACAACTGGAGTTGAAATCAAGAATGGAATGCTGAATCAAATGAGTCACCCAGGAGCCCTTCTCACATAGTATTCTAATGTCCAAAGTAAGTCATTCAAATAGTCTACTGAGACATATCAACCAACTGTAACATATATTGTTTATTTCAACCTAATTCATACAAAACAAGATGAAACATTTCTGAAGCAATCAGGAAAATGTGAATACTAAATGGTTATTTGTATATTAAACAGTGATTATTAATTTTTGTTTTATGTATGATAATGGCATTATGGTTATTTATTTCAAACAACCCTTCTTTAGAGAAAGATTAAATGATATAATGTCTGGGATACACTTCAAGAGTCAAGGGAAGTAGGAGAAAGGAGACAGATGGTTAGGGATAAGAAAAGGAAAGTAATTTAATATTTAGAGTATTTATTCTAGGTTGAAAATTATTTAAGGTGGATAAAGCCTATAGGAAGTTTCATTATTTTATAACTTCTCTACTTTATGTTTGAAAATTTCTGTAATAAAAAGTTTAAATGAAAAAAGTATAGTAAAGTTATTTGGGTCATGGAGTTATCAGATCAGGTATTATTAAAATTTATGTATCAAGCATGAGATTAAAAAGCCCCCTCTACCCTGACCACAGCAGAGTATTCATAGCACAAGGATCAGTCAAGTGTGAACACTAACTACAGAGACCTGCTAATCATAAATTATGGCAAGAGCTTTCTTTTTTTAAAAAATTTTATTTATGTATTTTGAGAGAGATCGTGTGCATGAGCTGGGGGGAGACAGAAAGAGGGGGAGAGAGAGAGAGAATCCTAAGCAGGTCTGCACTATCAGCACAGGGCCTGATGCGGACTCGAACTCTTGAACTGTGGGATCATGACTAAGCCAAAACCAAGAGTTGGACGCTTAACTGACTGAGCCACCCAGATGCCCCAAAAGAGTTCATTTTCTAATTGTTTTGAACTGTGCTGATGGCAGAAGTAGCAACCATTATTATGTTTCCAATATTTGTTTCTACAGCCAGAAAGCTTCTTATAAAAGTCTCTTAGATATTTAACTAAAATGGCATAAGGTTGTAATAAAAATAAATGTTATACCTACCAAGTCAGCATCTAAACCATAAAGACAATGTCTGGTGTTTGGATCATGATCTGGCTTTGCTTTCTCAGATCTGATAAATTCCATGATTTTATGTTCTCCTTCTCCGGGAGTCTAAATACGTGTTAAAAAAAAATGTGGTAATATGCTGTGCGTTAGAATATTAAATTTAAAAATATCCTTAAATAAAAAAAGATAATAACCTCATGGCCTGAGAAGTAGATGGTAACTCCTTGCCACGATTTATCTGTAGAAATTTTCATATTTACAAAATACTTCAGATGTTCATGTAACCTGGCCATGAATTCAGTCCCTATAAATAAAAAGTTTTAACAAATTTAATCTGAAAAAAATAAAAATAAAAAATTTAATCTGAGAGAGACATAAAAAAGAATGAGTTCCCAGAAACAACATGAAATTGGATCTGAGTATCCAGCTGGGTAGGAATAGCTAGGTAATCCTCCAGAGGAAAAGCCCTCATGCCTTTCCCTAGAAAATATTACAATGTTTCTCATTTCACTGCTCACCCTAAAATGAAGTTAATTTCATGTAGCTAAATCAAGAAATATTACTACTGCCTGAGAACTATGCTTCAGTATCTTCACACAAGGGCAGAGTTTCAACTCTAATGAATCTCAATCTTCTATTTCCTCTGCTGGCTTCTGAATGTTTTTTAAGGCCTGTAGCTATAATCAGATTACTAACAACAACAACAACCACAACTATTATTATTATTACTGTTTACCTGGAAAATTATTATTCTGGAAACTGAATTTACAGTGATTATGTTTCAGGAAAAGTCCAGAGGGTCAATAGTCAAAGGCAACACGGTCTTAAACCACATCAGGATAAAACTGGTCATTAAATCAACCAATGTATGATAAGAACACTTAAGTGAAAGACAAAATTACCATAGTTAGTAAAGAAGTCATGAAAAAAAATAAGATTTTAAGTTTTTTTCAAAGTAGAAGATTATAATGATGTTAGACAAAGCTCTAGTAAGTACAGAGTATGTTGTTGCATATAAAACTAATTTAAAGTTATAATACTAATAAATTAATTTACTCTTAAAGTCACAGAATTTTAACTGCCTTTAAGAAATATGATAGTAAGTGCTCCGGACTAGGAGAATGGGTTTCTTATCCTACATAACAGGCTAGTTCCATGGATGTGACTCAACCTCACTGAGTCAGTTTTCATACAAACAAATGGTGGGAGTAGGACGGATCTTGTAAGATCCTTCTAGGTTTAGAAGTCTGCATCTGGGAGAGTCCTATCCACAGCTGCTCTTATCAACATCTGTAAATCCGTATAGTGGGTCTTCATAGGAGCACTTATAATCAAGGTGATCAAGATATCTCATGAGAAGACACAACTGGGAAAACCGCAAATGGAATCTTAAGGACAAAATAGAGACCAGAAAAAAAAATACATCTGAAAAAATATTTACATTTACATTTAAATCTCTCAAAATTTTTCTTTCAGTGAATTTACCTGGTGTAATACAGTTGGAATCAAATCTGGCCTCTGTAGGAAGAGTTTCTCCTTTTTCTAATGCCTTCTTTATTTTGTCTTCTGCCTCCTTTGCTGACCTTAAATGTTAAGGGAAAAAATATCTTAAGGTTTTTGGGGAAAAGTACAGATCTTTACATAAAGTAAACTGTTATTTAGATGCTTTTGTAACTAAAATATTAATTAACTAATTTGAGGTTCAAAACATAACACAAGTTTTGAAATGATTATAATTGATAAAGATGAGCCTCAGAATTGTTTGTTTTTATTTATTTAAAGAATTGAGTTTTTCAGATAACTATAGAAGGAGAACATTACAACAGTATAAAATTGATACAGAAAATTACAAATACTTATAAAGTAATTCTTTAAAAAAATTTTTTTTAATGCTTATTTATTCTTGAGAGAGAGCGAGTGCATGAGCATGAGTGGGGGAGGGGCAGAATGACAGAGGTACATAGAATCTGAAGCAGGCATCAGGCTCTGAGCTGAATAGCACAGAGCCCTATTCGGGGCTCAAACTCCTGAGCCATGAGATCATGAGTCGAAGCTGGACACTTAACCGACTGAGCCACCCTGGTGCCCCAAAGTAATCTTTTAAAACTGACCCAGAACAATACAAATACTTATAATTCTCTTCTTAACTATATAGCAAATCGATTCTACAAATAAGTTCAAAAGTAGAGCATTAAGCATTCATTATATATACATTCTACACTGACTAATAATATCAAACAGGAAGCACATTATTAAAATGATCTCTAAGAATATTACATAAAAATAATTGTAAAATTGTAATTGCAATTGAGCACAATTTGCGTTTCCTCATAAAAAACATTCATGAGACTGAAGCGCTGCCCGCTGCACTAAGAAGGTACATAAAAAACATTTAAAATCAAAGCCTAGTAACATTAATGCCATCATGATTTGCCAAAATTGTGTCACTATTGAAGCAACAGGATTTACTAGAAAGAAACGTGAGTTTTAGAGTCAGATGGACCTAGGTTTGAAAATAGGCATCCCAATTCCCAATGTTCTGCTTCTCCTGTAACCCGTCTGTGGCACACTGTATACCATGTGGCATTTACATTAGGAAGCTCTGCTTTATGTACTTGATACTAGCTCTATCTACTGTGCCTGCGGAACTGCATTTCTATGATAAATAACTCTTCTTCATATGTAACTTCTCTCTCTTACCAACCCCCTCAAGATAGCAAAAACTCTGAAGATATCAACTTATTTGTAATTTCTCCAATAGAAGCCATTCTTTGCTCTTTTCTCTCCTTCCTTCCTTTGACTGGACAACTACTCAGTGTTACTATGTGACAAGTTTTGGAGATATAACAGAAAGGATTCCTATTTTCACAGAGTTTACACTCTAGTGGGGAGACAGAAAAGTTAACAGCCCTAATGTTTAATGTGGCTGCAATATAGAGAATGTATGGGACAGGGACAAGGAAAGACTATTGAAGCAATCCAGGTGGAAGATTACGGTAGCCTAGGCTGAGACAGTAGCAGTAAAGATGAAAAGAAGGAAATATATATGACAAATTTAAGAGAATGGATAAACAGGAGGTAGGTATAGAGAATGAGGAAGAAGTCGTCCAAATTGCTCTTGAGACTTTCTGGTTGAGCAGCTATTTGCATGGTGTTATTATTCACTGCAATAGAAAACAGAAGGAAGGCAGTTTTGAAATGGGAGTTCAGTTCTGAACATGTTAAGCCTGAAATGTATCTACGGTATCTAAAAGGAGATAGTTAGGAGACATTTGGATATAAAGGAGTTGTAGAGAGAGATATCCACCAAGAAGATAAATCTGGGAGTCATCAGTATAGACACGGTAATTAAAACCACTGGATAGGATCACTCAGGACCAAGGACAGGACCTTAAGAAAAATCAGTATTTAAGAAAAAGGCAGAGGAAGGGAAGGTAATAGGGAGATCAAGAAGGTGCAGTCAGAGAGAGTATGGTTACATAAAGGTCAAAGAAAGGAAGTTCAAGAAAGAAAGAATGGTCAACATTGTTAAAAACTATAAATAAATGAAGTAATATACAGAGAGAATTCTAGCCATACAAAGTCTATTTGTAATCTTGTAAGGGAGTTTTAGTGGTAGGGATGAAAGCCAGACAGCAGCAGATTTTAAAATGAGTAAGAGATGCAGAAAGATTATAAGTAATTAAAAGATTAGAATGGAGAATATAGTCTCTGTGGAAAATGAGAAAAAGCTGACTGGAGGATTCAATGTCACTCAATATTGTGTCAGCACAATATTTAGTAAATGCTTTCCATGGCTATGGTGGATTGGCCCTCAACATCCATTTCATTCTCCTAGTTTGTCTTCTGATAGGGGAGAGGTTAGAAAGCTAAAAAATTAAATTCTGAACCTTCCTTGCAGCTAGGTGAAAGGATATAACTTAGATTCCGTCAGTCAGATACCTCCATAAAAGATTTGGAAGGTGGAAGTGTTGTGTGCTGAAGTGTATATGATTGTTGAGGCACTGGGTTTATAGGATATGTGTATTTTATCAATAATAGAAGAGTTCCCAATATTCAGTAGTTTCATAGGTGCTGAGAAGCAAGGGGCAGGGCAGATCTACCAGATACACTGGGGCTCTGGAGCTAACAGATACAGTGGTGGCTTCCTGATTGCTGAATTACAACTAAAGTGATTTATTTTTGGAGCAAATAGTTCAGGTAGTACCTTCTTAATCCCTGGATCACAGATAAAGGAATACATTCCTGGAACCACCTCTTCTGGTGGGGGCCTGTGAACTCCTCACCTTCCTGAATGCTGTAGTAATAGTGCCACTGTGGGTTCACTTCTATAGTGCTGTTCTGAAGTCACTCTTGAAGGCTCACCTAAATTCCCATCCTTTTGGCTCTTAAAATGATTTTTATAAGCACCTAATTCTTTGCATTATATCCCCTTCTGCTTAAAATAGCCAGGTTTCTATTTCTGCAACTGAACAATGACTGACACAGTGGGCTTATATAATCCTTTCTCAATACTAGATTTTCTAGTCCAATAGCTCCCCCAAATTAGTTTAACAAATACCAGGGGAATCTGGTAAAAATGGTTTCCAGGGCCCAATTTTTAGAGATTCAAATTAAGTAAGTCTAGGTTGGTACCTGAGACTCTAAATTTACCAAGAGATGGTACTTGTCTTTAAAGATCTCACAGATAGGGCGCCTGGGTGGCTCAGTTGGTTGAGTGTCCGACTCTTGGTTTCGGCTTGGGTCATGATCTCATGGTTCAAGGGTTCGAGCCCTGTGTCGGGCTCTGCACTGACAGCAGAGCCTGCTTGGGATTCTCTGCCTCTCTCTCTCTCTCTGTCTCTCTCTGAAAATACGTAAATAAACTTAAAAAAAAAAAAAAAGATTTCACAGTGGGTGCCTGGGTGGCTCATTCAGTTAAGCGTCTAGACTTCTGATTTTGGCTTGGGTCAGGATCTCACGGTTTGTGCTGTCGGCACTGAGCTTGCTCAGGATTCTCTTTCCATCTCTCTGCCCCTCCCCATCCCACATGCACCATGCTGTCTCTCTCTCTCTCTCTCTCTCTCTCTCTCAAAATAAATAAGTAAACATTAAAAAAAGAAATTTCACAGGTGTTTCAGTATCTTCAAGATCTTTCCTCTTTTGATATTTAAATCAGTATTTTTTTCCATCCTTTTCCCATTCTCACTGCTAGCCTTCTCCAAGGTGCACTCCCACCTTCCTTGATCATTTCCATATTTTATTCACAGGTGCCCTTTCCACTCCGTTACCTGCTGTTGTAATGAAAGGATTCGTTATGCTAACAACCCATCAAACACACAGAACTCAGGGTTTCTTTCCATCAATTCTAACATCGCTCTTAACTTTACTTATCCTACTCGTAAATAAGGACACAACATGATCTCATTGTTTTTAAAAACTATTTCACATGTCCAGGATTTTGACTTTAAAACTCTATGTACCTTTTCTCATTTTTACTTTTCCTACTGTCCACCTCACACACTGGGGCGGATAGTACCTCAAATGTCCTAACTCAGCTCTCTTCTCATACTCCACCAATCATTTTCTAGTCTCACTTGCCTTTCTAACCAATTTGGACCAATGCTCAATCAGAGTCAGCATCTAGCCCACAGTCTAGGCATTTAACAAATGTTTGTTGAATTAAATTGTCAACGATGTTTCCATTAGAACAATCTCTCATTTCACTTTGTAGTTCTCTGGTTCAGGACAGACTACTAGTGGAGTTTTCTCTACTACAGTTGAGCCTTGAACAACACAGGTTTGAACTCTGTGGGTCCACTTGTATACAGATTTTTTTTTTAATGTCTATTTTTGAGAGAGAGAGAGAGAGAGAGAGAGAGAGGGAGAAAGTGCACATGAGTGAGGTAGAAAGGGGAAGAAAGAGGGAGACAGAGGATCTGAGGCAGGCTCCATGCTGACAGCAGAGAGCCCAACGTAGGGCTTGAATTCACAAATGGTTATATCATGCCCTGAGCCAAAATCAGATGCTTAACCAACTGAGCCATCCAGGTGCCCCCACTGATTTTTTTTCAGTAAATATGGTTCAGTACTGTAAATCTATTTTCTCTTCCTTATGATTTTTCTAATAACATTTTCTTTTCTCTAAGCTTACTTTATTGTAAGAATACAGTATATAATACATATAACATACAAAATATGTGTTTATTGCTTATGTTATTGCTAAGGCTTCCAGTTAATAACAGACTATTAGTAGTTAAGTTCTGGGAGAATCAAGTTATATGCACATTTTATATGCGCGGGGATTGGTGCCCCTGACCACTGCATTGATCAAGGGTCAATTGTACCACTATTATCAAGGAGAAGTTTAAAAATTTACGAATGAAAACAATAGTAACTTTACACAGCCCAACACAGCTTTGAGAATGACACTTCACTTCAGTTACTAATTTGTTTACTTGACTGATATAATGTGACATAATCAGTTATTTCCATTTCTGGGGGAATTTAGGCAGAAAAGAAACATGAAAAGAAGATGCACTGCATTAAGCCAATTATCTTTAAAAGAATACATTTTATTAATCTAAAGAGTATTCTCAAGTAAACCACAAATGCTTTACCTAAAACGCCTCCCACGCTGCTGGTTCATCTTTGCTCGAGGAGCCACACCATCAACAGCCATAAAGAACACTTTCCTAGGTTTAATGATGCGAAACAACACCTCCAAGTAGTGAAAAATATCAGTAAAGATTTTATCGTCTGAAATTCTGAAGTGAACATCATCATCATTAGGATGGGAACATTGGTGTATAATTCCATTCATGTCCAGGTACAAGTTGTCAAATTCAGGAATCTAAAAAACAGAAAAATGATAGAAATCATTACTATAACCAACTATGGATATCTAAGTGTGTATATATATATATATATATATATATATATACACACTTA